>NC_133659.1:83109732-83409732 GCF_037893015.1 Macrotis lagotis
TTCATAGCAGTTCTTTTTGTAGTGGCAAAGAATTGGAAATTGAAGAGTTGTCCATCAATTGGGAAATGGATAAACAAATTATGGTCCATGAACAATATGGAATATTATTGTTCTATAAGAAACCATAAATGCTTGGACTCTAGAGAAACCTGGAATGACCTAGCAATGTCTGATGCTGAATGAAGGGACTAGAGCCAAGAGAACAGTGTACACATCACCAATATTATAAAATGAACATACCTGATGGAAGCAACTCCTCTCAACAATCCAGAGAGCTAGGACAACTGTATTTCACTGGTTATGGACCGTATTATCTCCAACCAGAGGAAGAAAAACAAAACAAAACAAAATCCCAGGGGAAATAACCCTACTGAATCTTTATAAAGAACACTTTATAAAAAAATATTTCTTATGTATCTCTTCCCCTTAATCCTAATTCCTCATGCCAAAAAATACTAATTTATAAATAAGTTTAATAAATATATATATATATATATACATATATATATATATATATATGTATATATATATATATATATTTAAAGTGCTAAACTGGCTATTCCCTGCTGAGGGGACAGAGGTGAGAAGTGAGAGTGGAGGGAAATTTTGTAACTTGGAAAAATTCATGTACAAATGGATGAAAATAAATAAATAAATTTTAAAAAAGGAGAAACTTAGAGGACAGCTCAAAATCACTGCTCATATCTTTTAAAAATGTATGCCGAGTGAACATCAAAACTTATGTGCTACATCAAGATTTATGTGCTAATTGGTGGTGGGATGGGATAAACCATAAGTGGTCTGCTATCCTAGGTAATGTAGGAAGATCTGCTCTCAAAATAAAACAAAACAAAGAAATGAAACTGTCCAGACAGAGGTTGCTTGCTAAACATCATTGATTATATCATTGATTAAAGAATCTGCTAGATTATATTCTTGATAAAAGAGCAATCTAAGCCCCATCTTTAGAAGACATAGAAATGGGATTATGCTGCCTTTTGAGTATTCTCTTTTATTACTTTAATTAATGTTTTTTGAATTATAGAGTGTCAATTTATGGAGAGTATAATTTTAATAATTTGAAGAAAGATGGTATATGCTTTTTAATTATTTAATCTTATATATTTTATCAGAGCATATTACTGAAAAATTTTGAGATTCTAGTACCATCAATCCAGGAGATAGTTAACCAAATTCATATATTATTATTTTTTTTAGGTTTTTTTTTTGCAAGGCAAATGGGGTTAAGTGGCTTGTCCAAGGCCACTTAGCTAGGTAATTATTAAGTGTCTGAGACGGGATTTGAACCCAGGTACTCCTGACTCCAGGGCCAGTGCTTTATCCACTATGCCACCTAGCTGCCCCTCTTATTATTATTTTCTATTGAATTCTAGAGTTCTGTGGAATTAACTTTTGTTACCATTAGTAATATTGATTTAATACAATACCTATGAATGGAGAATGTGGGTAGGAAATGGAAATCTCAAGATAATTTGTATGACCACTGCTATCTTGTAAAACCTATTGAATCATGAAAAATGAAAATGCTCTGTTTTTGACAATTTTTCTAGTGTGATTGTTGTAATTATGCTCAATAGTCTATTAAGAAAATAAAATCCATTGCTGTTATGTATTTATTAAGTTTCATTTAATTTATACTATATAATTATAAGCACGCTAAAATCTAAATATAAGAAATACATTTTAAAAAATCTTTAATTCAGTTTTTGAAATGAGATTTTGTATTTTTAGCTCAAAAGGAAATGTAATTTTTGTAACAATTACATTGAAATGTTTTGCCTTATTCAAGATCATTTGAATTAGGGCAGAATCTTTATAATGTCATGTGAACTAGATGAATATAAGACCTCACATGACAGAAATTTGAATCCTATTGTAAATAAGAAACTCTCATAAATGGATCTGTATTACATGATACTTTTGAAAATTATTTATCCATATTCATGTCTAATTTAGTTTTATGACATAAACAGAAGTATGAGATTAGGATAGGAGAGAGAGAGAGAGAGAGAGAGAGAGAGAGAGAGACAGAGACAGAGACAGAGACAGAGACAGAGAGACAGAGAGACAGAGAGAGAGAGAGACAGAAAAACCAACAGACAGACAGAGCCAGACCCAGAGACAGAAAGAAAGAGAAAGAATAAGGAGATTGAGAGGGAGAAGGATGCTGTAGTTTTAGATTAAGGCTTATTCAGTATTTAAGAAACCACACTTAAAAGAAACTCTATAAATATAATAAATGTGTGAATACTTTCAATAAGAATTCAAGCCTTATTCATTATCAAAGAAATCATGTGAGAGAGAGGGGAAAGAACCTATGAGTATTATAAATGTGGGAACAGATTCTGCTGGAACTTTGCAGACACATAAATAATCTACATTTAAAAAAATCCTAGAAATAGAATAAATATGTGATGAAATTAAAAGATCAGTCCAAGAAAATTATCTGCCCAGTTAAATGAATAAAAGAGTAGAGACATATAATTTATATGAAGAGTTCAATATGAATTTTTAAAATGTGAAGGATTTATGGTTAATATCTTTCAATATTTGAAAATTCCATTGGAAAAATGATCACAAAAGGTTTGTTAGCAGGTGATTTTAGTTTTCATTAGTATTTATGTACATATTTCTTTTGTTGTGTAGTATCCACATAGGCAGAATTAGGAATCTTAGAAGTATGTGGGGAAAATCTAATAAAACTGTGAAGACATTAATTTAAAATTCATATCTGACAAAAAGGGATCTCATTCCAAGGAGGGGTACTGCTTAAGAAAACTTATATGAGGATGACTAAAATCACCACCCCTACTGGACATTTAAATTTCCTTTGAACATTTATTAAATGAATTATTTCATTTAATCTCATAGCACCCTTGTGAATAGGATAATAAAATATGATTTATTACCAACTTCAGACAATGAAACTCAGATTCAATTAAGGCAGCTGATATTTCCAATTTCATAAAGCTAGTGAGTATGGGAATGATTATGAAGTTTTTCCTTCATTCTTGAAAAAGTCCATGACATCAGGGAGACAATGCCATGAATTGGTATTGCAAATGATTTGGATTTGAATGGGAGGTACTGTGCTATTGTCACCAGCCTCACCTCACTTTCTCAGGAATATTGGAGATGTCTCTACATGTGAGGCAATCAGACAATACACACACACACACACACACACACACAAATATATATATATATATATATATATATATATATATGTAAAACAATAAATTCATTCCATCACACTACTTCTTCATTATAAAGGCTGGTGGAGTAAAATATAGGACTACAGATCTTTACTACAGGTATGTTACAATGACAGTCTTTTTTTTTGGCTTAGCTATCATCATAATATTTTGATTCTCTCAAAATCCTGAAAGATGCTATATGCAATTCCATTTATGTATTAAAAATGTTTTTAAATTTTCCATTTTAACTAAATTTGTGAGTTTTTGCACTTCAAGTTAATTAACTAAAAACATCTCTTTAAAATGATTGCATGGTATGCCATGCAGTTGATACTTAATAAATGCTTGGTTGATAACTTAATAAAATTAGGAAGAACCAATGAAGCAAATTTATTTCTAAACATATCTTTGATGCTGAAGTTTGTTCAAAAATGAAATTGTATTTCATCCCCGAAAACAAAGAAATACTAATAAGACTATAATTAATTTTCATATACCTCTACATAACTTGCTGTTCAATGTACATTTTATTATTTATATTTCAATTTAACAAGAATTTATTCTTTTATGTTTGAGTACTCCTTCATAGAACTTAAAAAAGCAATAAAACTAGAATTAGGAATTTTTGGCAGGAAAAGGTAGTATGCATTTTCACATAGGAGTTTTAACTGAACACATAATTCATGCATGGTACTACCTCTCTATGATTTGTTGATACTTGCCTACTTGCCTTATTTACCCACTTCTCTTGACATTAGACCTAAGTGGGTGGTGAACAATAAGGAAACTGGTAGAGAATGACAAAAATTCTTGTTTGGAATATGTCATTTCAAAATTGAAAGACTAATTAGAAACTTAAAGCTATAGTTTTATGAAAGTAGTATCCTTATTCTTTGCTAAAATATACTTCAGTGTGCTGTGATGATTATTCTGAGCCCTTGAATTTTATGTCCAAAGAATATAAGCTTAGTGGGAAAAATTGTAGGATAAGTGTGAAGAAAACAAATTTGAAAACAAATATTGAAAAAAATAAAATTTAAAAGAAAAAAGAATAAACAACACACTTCTGTCCATTTAGTTTTATTTTCATATCAGAGTTTTCATTAGGCTTTGTGTCCAAAAAATGTATACAGTTTTAAGGGTTAGTTTATAATATAACAATTTTCATCATTCTCATGATAATTTTTCCTCTCTTACAACTTTTCTCTATCAAAGAACAGATTATTTAACTTGGATGATATTTCCTATTTATTGATATGGGTTTCATTAAGAAATGATTATGGATAAGTAAAATAATAATTCAACAAAAATCATTGAACATTTCATGAATAGTTATCACTATGAATGAAATGAGAAATATAAGGTATACATTTTTATTAAATTGTATGATCTACTTGAAGAAGTCATAATAACTTGAAAATATTTGGTAATTAATTGGAAAGGAAGTGTGGGAGGAATCACTAATATAATATATAATCATTACTATTAAATTATAGAATCATATGAAATTGCTTGTCCTGCTTAGAATGATCAGATTAATCACTTGAAAAGAAATTGTCTGCTGAATTTTGAAGGAAAAGTAGGAAACAGATTAAGATCCTTTAGAAGAGGGAAAAGGCTTCAGGTTTTGGGAAGAAATATCATGAAAAAAATTGGATTAAGGAGTTTAACAGTGAATGCTTTGTCTGTCTTTGGGGAACATGGGGAAAATAATGAAAACTCATATGTTATAGTGCTTATTGTTTGTGATTTACTTTACATGAAGCAATATATGTGAGCCTTCCAGCAATTATGTGTGGAATGACCTGTTATTATGACAATTTTATAGAAACTCTGACTTGTCTGGGATCAAATAATGTTTCTTATTCCAGTTTTCTAATCTATTATTCCACATGCTTTCTAAGTTGTGTATCAAAGTTGTGCATCAAAATTGTGTATAGTTATACAATTCATATATATATATATAAAGATATATATATGGGGTGAAAATTAATTGTGAGGAAATTTAATTTGTTAAATAAAAGCATCTGGGTTTTATTTTAGAATAAATAAAAAAGCTGCTAATCTTGCATTCCTTAGGGTAAAGACCTTCAAAGGACTGTCTTTCCACAGGATTAAGCATTTTAAAAAACTGGCCTTTTTAGCAGAATGTATAGAATGAGCAACAGACTTGAAGTGAAGACTATCTAAATTAAAATCATGCTTCCAACACTTAATAATTGTGTGACTTTGGGAAAGTCATTTAAACTTTTCCAGTCTCGGGCTCCCCTTCTTTAAAATGAAGATGATATCAATACCTACCAAAATCTTTGTGATGACCAAATAATATAATATACACAAATTTTGTGGTGCTATGTAAATACTATCATCATTACCAATAATATTGTTATGAAGCATTTCCTTAGCTATCATAATCAGTTGCAAATAGTAAGTTCCTAATCAATGATGATTGAATTGAATTATATGAATTCGATAACTCAGATGACCTTGTTTATACCTTCATTAGTTATTCTTACTTTTTAAATTACTGGAAGAGTTCTCAAAGACAGCAAATTATACTTTATTTATAGTCTACTCATATTTTAAAATACAAAAGGTTAATATTAGTGTTAAATGGGAAGTTGTTTACTAGTTTTTTTAAGCTTCTCCTTGTACTTTAAAGAGGGTACTGTGAATTGATCCAGAAGTTAGTTTTTCCATTTGGAAAAAAAAATCTGTGAAAAATATACTTATTAAAACATCAAGAAAGAATATTTTTTTCATTCTGAACTTTAGAATGGCTTCCATGAAAATATATCCTCATTGTAAGATTAATTGAGGATAACTTTAGAGTCAATGCTATAAGTAGAAATTTTCTTCTCAAATTTAAACATCAAGTTTTTTTGAAATGTTGGCAAAAGTATCTTTTAAATACTTGGGGAAACACACACACACACACACACACACACACACACACACAGAAACTGACAGACAAAATCAGCTGGAGCAGGAGGTTTCAAGTCATTGGAACTCTATTTATTCTCTGGTTGAGAGACTCTTGGAGCTGCACAAAAGTGTGTATTAATACATGGGCAATCATGAGACAGACAACGCAGATGTTGCATTAACTCAGAACTCACTGGAATTGGAGAGCAGTTTTGATTTCTTTTTCTATGGATTTGAGTTTGTCTCTCTTATAAATTGTTTATTCAATGTACTAAATGGGTGTAACCATATATTTCTGAGGGAAATATCAAGAAAATTTTGTTAAAAACCATCATAAGAGCTTTTGTTTATGAATTTTATCCTAATAGTCAAAGAACAATTAGTTTGAGAAGGCATTAAATGATTCCATTATAGAAATGGGTTCACATAATTTTATAAGCAACCATACCTTTTTAAAATACACATGACTAATATTTTTTTCAGTCAATCAACCCTTAAGTTCCTGTAATGTGTCTAAATGTGGTTCACTAAGCTATCAATTAATATTCAGTGTATTTTTATCAATCTATAAGCATGTCTAGGTCAATCATAATTCAGAATGTCTTTAAAGTCCCAAAAGATTTCAAACATCCATTCTGTGCTTACTTGCTCCCCAAAATGTAATAGTTTATTGTTTATCGAGCATCTGCTGTGCTTGGTCCTAGTTGGAGTCACTAAAACATGGTAGTTGGAAGAGATTTGTTTTTGATAACTACATTCAAAGCAACAGAAAAAAATCAAGGAAAATAACTTGCCATTGGAAAAAGTTCTAATATCCAAAACACTATATTGTAGTAAATAGAGAGCTTACTTTGGAGGTAGGATATCATTATTTCAACTCTGATTTCTGACACCTTTTGACTATATGAACTTGGAAAAATGATTTGCTCTTTCAGTGCCCCACATAACTCTGTAACACTTAAAACATGCAGAGGATATGCTGATCCAACCTGGGAAAGGTTTCCTCAGCAAGTTCCCTATAATAATGAAATCATATGTTCTATATAACTATTTGAAAATATTTTGAAAAATAGAATCCTAGGTCTTAGACTAAAATAGACTTATTATACACATTTTACAGATGAAAAACTGAAATTCATAAAGGTCATTTGACTCAAAGAGCTATTCGCTGACAGAGAAGGAAGTGAAAACTTATGTTTGTTCTTCATAGAGCTGTGCTTTCCACTCTGGATTCCTACATAGTTGAATGCATTTAATAAACTGCTAAAATGTATATACATAAAAATAAATGCCAATGATACATTTTTCTGAAGGATTACTTGATTATTGCTGATATAGCACGTAGTAAGTCACAGCTTGAATAGTTACTTTTTATCATTAAAAACCTTTATAGATCACCACTCTTCTCAAAATAAAGTTTAAATTTTTATTTAAGAAAGTAAAATAAAAGCACTCTTGATTTTTTAATGACAACTAAAATATTTTTGAATACACACACACACACACACATATACATACTTCTTATTTAAGAAGGAGGGGATGATTAAATTTTCATTGTTTAAAATAATATCAGGGAAGAAAAAATTCAAAGAGACTTTAGATCACTCAGCTGCCATAAACTATATAGAAAAAACCTTTCCAAGTAGTCACTTATTCTGTGAGTTTCCTTAATATACATCAAGTGCAGCACCTGGAACCCATCCCAAGGTGCAATTCATCACTGCAAATAATTGCTGTGCAGTGCACCTGAATTCAACAATTCATTTCACTTGTTTTCTCAAACCAAAAAAGTCAAAGTTTTCATTCATTTCCCCCCTTGAAGGAACAGACTTTGCCCATTATTGTAGTGGTAGATGAATTGCCTCCTTCTAGAAACAGATAGGGATATGCATTCTGTTCTTGTTCCATTCCCATCCCATCACGTTTCTAATTAATGTTGTAAACATTTGTTGATCTAGAGAACTGGCAACAAGAAGATACGATCAGCAGCAGCAACATGTATTTGTAAAGCGTCTATTGTATACAGAGCAAATACACACACTGAATCTGACAGTCTTATCATCATAGATTTTTTCCTATGAAAATCTGAAATTACTTAGTTTGTGTGACCAGAAAGGAACTGTTTAAATCCAGTTAATTCATGTCAAAATAGCTATTCTCTCACTAGGCCCTTGTTCCTGATTCTGATATTGAGACTATAATATTCATCCTAAATTACAGTTGATTTACAGAAGAATGAGGAGAGGTTGATGTAGAGAGGTAAGTGTAAGTTAAAAATTTTAAGCATTTAAGGCACTTCCAGACAAGATGGCAGAGAGAAGATAGGCACAGTGCTAAATCTCCTGATATTCTCTCATAAACAATATGAAACAAACCTCTTAACAGAAATCTGATCTATAAAACTCAGAAAGAAAATCCAGGAGAAGAACATCTACCTTGGGATTTGTCTTCCAAGACCGTGGGTAATTTCGGGCACAGAGGGCAGACTCTGCTGGGACTACAGGACAGGTGAGAGCCCAGGAGCCTGGATCAATCTCAGATTAGCCTGATTAGCAGGAACCTGAGGACCTGAGAAATGGACTGGCTAGATCAGCAGTGGGTCTAGAGCCTGGTCAGACACGGGGTATGGGCCAACTAGGGAGCAGAGGTATCGGTTGTAGAGATGACCCTCTTGGAGCTTGCAGGCAGGGATGGAGGGAGAGTTCTGGTGCATGGGAAAATGGAAGTTAGTATGGAAGAAATTTAGCTTAGACAAACACCTCACACCCTATACCAAGATAAGATCCAAATGGAAACAAGATTTAGCTATAAAAAAGCAATATTATAAGCAAAGTAGAAGATCAAGGAGTAGTTTATCTGTCAGATCTATGGAAAGGAAGCAGTTTATGGCCAAGGAAGAGGTGGAGAACATCACTAAAAAGAAACTAGATGATTTTGATTACATGAAATTAAAAAGCTTTTGCACAAAGCCACTATAACCAAGATCAAAAGAAATGCAGTGAACTGGGAAGCAATCTATACGACTAGTATTTTTGAAAAAAGGACTCATTTCTAAAATATACAGAGAAAAGAGTCAAATTCTTAAAAAAAAAAAAAAACCATTCCCCAATTGACAAATGGTCAAAGGATATGCAAAGGCAATTTACAGATGAGGAAATCAAAGCAATCCATAGTCATATGAAGAATTGCTGTAAATCATTATTTATTTAGAGAAATTCAAATTAACGCATCTCTGAGGTACCACCTCCCACCTCTCAGACTGGCCAATATGACCAAAAAGGACAATGATCAATGTTACAAGGGATGTGAGAAATCTGAGACCTTGTTGGTGGAGCTGTGAACTCATCCAATCATTTTGGAGAACAATTTGGAATTACGCCCAAAATGTGCATACCCTTTGATCCAGCAATACTACTACTGGGTCTATACCCTGAAGAGATTATGAAAAAAAGGGTAAAAATAACACCTGTACAAAAATATTCATAGCAGCCCTGGTTGTGGTGACAAAGAATTGGAAATCAAGTAAATGTCCTTCAATTGGGGAATGGCTTAACAAACTGTGGTACATATATATTTGTCATGGAACACTACAGTTCTATTAGAAACCAGGAGGGATGGAAATTCAGGGAAGCCTGGAGGGATTTGCATGAACTGATGCTGAGCGAGAGGTGCAGAACAATAAAAAAACAATGTACACCCTAGCAGCAACATGGGGGTGGGATGATCAATCTTGATGGACTTGCTCATTCCATTTGTGTAACAATCATGGACAACTGGGGGCTATCTCTGATGGAGGATACTATGTGTGTCCAGAGAAAGAATTGTGTAGTTTGAACAAAGATCAAGGACTATTACTTTTAATTTATCTTATTATGTAGTCTTGCTATCTCATACTTTTTTTTTCTTCCTTAAGGTTATGTTTTCTCTCTCATCACATTCACTTTGGATCATTGTATACCATGGAAACAATGTAAAGACTAAAATTGCATTCTTTGGGGCATGGGGAAAGGAAGCAAAATTGGGGGAAAATTGTAAAACTCAATATAAATAAAATCTTTAAGAAGAGAAAAAATAATAAGAATTTCAAAAGTGTGTAACTATTTATATTTAAAATTCTGGTGTAAATATTTAAAAGACCTTACCAGTAATATTTCTAGATGTTACTGTTGTCTTCCAATTGAAATTATTTGAAATTACCATAAATACTTTGTATTTACTTCTTTCTGTTCATATTCTTTGCACTTAGTACTATCAGAATTTCTTACTATTTCAGATGTTTATTTTTTTAATTCCACATAGCAGAAGTTTAATAAATTTCTTTAAATAAATATAATTAGAGCTATCTTAACCAAAATCAATTGCTTCTATAGTAAGTCCATTTCAATCAAACATATGTAATTGGATCAATTATACCACAATATAGTTTCATAGTTACTGGAAGATCATGTCTTTAAATAACGTGTTCTAATGGGAGAAAATATACAGAAGAACATAAAAGATAGATAGATAAATAGATAGATAGATAGATAGATAGATAGATAGATAGATAGACAGACAGACAGACAGAAAGATTAAAGATATATATATATATATATATACATATATATATATATATATATATATATAATGGTTATATGGGAAACTATCTTAGAGAAAAGTCTGTTGTAGGCTATATAAAAGTGAGGTGAGATTTGAACTATCTGAAAGCAAGCCAGGAGGAAGCCAAATTAAGGAGGAAGAACATTCCAATTAGGGGAATAGATAGCAAGTTTTATGTTCCTTGGATAAAAAAAACAGTGTTTGTTGAAGTGTATCATGGTAGAGTAAGCAAGAGGGAGTAAATTGTAAGAAGACTGGAAAGTTAGGGAGGATTCAGAATATGAAGAATTTGAAACTTCAAAGAGAGGATTATAAATTTGATTGATTGTGAAGAAAATAGGGGGTGGTTGGAGTTATTGAATAATAAGAAGGAAATTGTCAAATTTCTACTTTAGGAAGATTTTTTGGAAGTCACATATTCCAACTCAAGAATTTTACAGTGTAGAGAACAGAGACCTTGGCAGGTAATTTAAATTGTCTGGTCACATAATTAATTATCAGAAGAAGGATTTGAAAGCATATCTTCTCTTTTCCCTATAGAATATTGATTCATGATGCCTCCATGTTATTTCAAACTACTAACTTTGAATAAAGATTAGCTTTGCACCAAGACAAATGTAGATAGAAAATAGAAGATAAGAAATAAAGGAACAAATAATTGAATCTAATTCAATGAATGAATGCATGGCTTTTGATAATTTTTTTCTGTTGATTAGAGTAAAATATTTTCCATTTCTTTTTAAGCTCTGATATTCTATGAATCAGTGAATAACCATTCCAAGTGTCATGTCAAGTAAATGACATGTAGCACAAAGTGAGGTTAGATTCGCTGCCACACATCTACAGCTGTGCACATCACACTCTTCAGCAGGTCTAACATTTAGGAAGCAGATGGTGCAAATATTCTGGCATATATTTTCCAGATCAGTCTTTTTTATAACCTAACATAATGCTCAGTATTTTACCATTGTAACTCTTGTCATTAACACATTAGAATCCATTTTAGATTTCTCTTCAGACAGAACAAAACAATACTAAAATTGCCTAAAGCCTGCTTCAGAGTGATTTTAAAATGGTGCCTATAATAGTTTTTCCTCAAAGATCATAGTGGAATATCTATGTGTGTTACATGTGCAACTAGTAGTGTTAAACATTAAGGAAATTGCATAATTACAATTGAAATAATATTAAAAATGGTTTAATTTTAATTTTATTCAACATTTATACTATAAGACAGAGAGTCAATAAACATTTATGAACCATCTCTTGTGTACTAAGAATTGTGCCATTAATTGGAATGTAAGCAGAATTTGTCTATTATAAATAAACTCAAAACACTTCATATCTTGAACTTAGAAATCAATGAAAATGATCTTACTGAAGAGAAACTACAGATCCTTAAATTTGTTGACTCTCATAGATATTGTCAATTATAATGTTTGGTCTCTTAAGATTCAATGGGGGGGGGGGCAGCTAGGTGGTGTAGTAGATAAAGCACCAGCCTTGGAGTCAGGAGTACTTGGGTTCAAATCCGGTCTCAGACATTTAATAATTACCTAGCTGTGTGGCCTTGGGCAAGCCACTTAACCCCATTTGCCTTGCAAAAAAAAAGAAGCAAAAAAAAAGATTCAATGGGGGGGTATTCTATGAAGTGTATTAAGCCCATTTGCCTAAGATTCTCTCTCTCTCTCTCTCTCTCTCTCTCTCTCTCTCTCTCTCTCTCTCTCTCTCTCTCATTAAATATATATTATATAGGTAGATAAGTGAATAGATAAATATATATATATATGCAAATTTCAGGTGTAGAGAGATGTAAATCAATCTACAACTAAACTTTTTCAATGTCTTTATCATGCATTTGTGAGGATATATAGCATATAATATATTCATTTGTACATCTGTGTCAGTCTGTGTTTATATAAACATGGTGGGGTGAATAGACACATCATTTTGCCTACTTTGGGAACATAATAATTACTACATGGTCATGTGGATATTGAGTGGATTGACAACCAATAAAATAAGTGACTATTTCTATTGTGTCTTAATTTAACAAGTTTTCACCACTTACTGTTTAAGATGGCTCTTAAAAATTTTGTTCCACATAACAGATCTAGTTCTCCCCAAGGTGCAAGTTGAAATGCTTATTTTTAATACATGTTTTGATGAAGCCATAATTCATTTCATTGATTTGGATATTCAATAAAAGATATAGATGCCAGATTACATTCTAGATGTATGCCCTTTTCTGTGAATTCTTGTCCAAGTCCTCCAACATAATCCATCATAAAGAAAAAAATTCTATAAAACAAAAAGAATAAAAGTTTCATTAGATAGAGACTTTAATTTTTGTCTCTTATTTATCAGGATCTCAAAAATATTTGTAATATAGTAAGCACTTAACAATTACATATTGATTGGGTGATTGATGTGTTGATGGAGAAGATATGCATAAGATGTTCTTTTATGCCTTTTAATAACCTGTGGAGCATTTAGACTATCAATTATTTTTGAATCTCATTGAATGACCTATCCACTTCCATTTCCATTTAATTATTGTCTAAATACTCCCTTTTACAAAATTCCCTATTATTTGAAATACTGTGAAGTTTGCTTCATCTCCAATATAATTCTCATTGTTCTTTGGATTACTCATATATTAGATTCTTTGAAAAATACATTTTTTCTTGAATTGTATCTCCATAGAATTTTTTATAAAAGGAGTTAGATTTCTTGTTTTTTTAATAACAGATCAACTTGCATCATTGGAAATCCTACACAATTTCTCAGATGTGGTTCATTTTTTCTTCCTGTTTAATTTTTTACTTAGTTTATATGTTTACACACACACACACACACACACACACACACAAACAAATTGACTGACTATGGTTGTCCATTTAGTAATATCTGAGAATATGGTTTAGTCTGAATCCACTTTTTCCCCCTAAGCTAAATAGTAATTGATCTCATTCATCAGGATGATCCATATTCATAGTTTTCAATGGCTTGATGCAATCTTTACCATGTCAGTGACAAACAAGATTACTATAAATTCTCACTATCTATATTGATAGTTTTTTCCATTTCAAATCCATGTGGAACATGTTGCATGATGTGAAGGAAATGTCATTATGATTATGTGACTCCCTATTTTATAGCTAATTTAATAGTTAGAAACATGGGATCATTAATCAAAGTTTTTTTCCTATTATATAATTTATGGAACATTGAATTATTGTAATCTTATTATAAGATAATGAAAAAGGTATCTTTTTCACAAAGAAACTAAATTTAAATATACAAATATTATGTGCATATATGTTCAAAGGCCAAATGCATAAATACATATACAGACATATATGTTCATAAACCTAACTTTTGTGCAGTTTTGCTACTGAAAAAATATTATCTGCTTTTTAAAATATTATCTATTCCTTCCTCATATTTTTATCAACAATATCTAAGACATATATAGAGATCATTTTCAAAAAGCTTTTGGGAGATGAGAAATGAGGCATGTGAATAGGTCAATACTAATTTCAACCTCTAATGACTTTGTCCTTATGGAGTCAGGATATTCCCCATTGGATTTGGGGGTCATCAATTAGAGATAGAAGTCCAGGGTTACTAAAAGAAGAAGGAATTGCATGCCCCCTGGGACTTTAAAACTACTCAGAATTCATTATTAAATATTGCAAAGTAAACAAGTTAAAACTTCTCTCCCCCTGGAGAGCCAACAAGCACTTTAGGACAGGGTGAATAACAGAAAGGCTAGGTGTCTTGGGAGACAGAGACAGAGACAGATGGAGATAAAGAGAGACAGAGATAAAGACAGGGCTAGAGTGGACTGGTCCAAGGGGAGGTCCAGCTCAGGTTTTATAGCCTTGCCCAATATCTGGGCACTGAAGGCAAAAGGGGAACACCCTCTTCCCCCACCCCATGTGACAGAATCCAGGTATAAGTTTGGAATCTGGGGGTTGGGAATGAGGAGACGGGATACAAGTTTCATATTTGACAATGAAACAATAGGAGTCAATTTACACCTCAAAAGCAAAAAGCCTTCCACCCTTTAATAGATTCAACAGAATTAAAGATTACAGAATTTGTTTCTAATTATAAATTTTCTACATTCATAATTCTCTGCTCAAGGACATACATTTATATGAATTCTGTAAATTCTATGCCCTTTTCACTTCTCTCCCACAAACCAAATATTCCAAAATTTGTTTTACCTCCTTTGTTGGCCCTACCTTTACTTTAACTTCAGATATCTTAAAAAGGCTATGGTCCAGAAGGTGGAGTCAAGATGGCAGAGAGAAACCAGTACGTTGCCTCAGCCCTACCCAGTTTTGCCTCAGAAACAGCATTAAATAAAACCTTAAATGGATTATGAAGCAACAGAAGGAAATAGTGAAACAATTTTCCAGCCTCAGATAACTTAAAAGTATTTAAGGAAAGGTCTGTCTCACTTGGTTAAAAGAAGAACACAGCCCAGTGCAGATGGCATCTGGGCAACCCAGCAAGAGACTCTTAGCCATTTACCAAGGTCCTTCAGTCCTGGCTCAGACGACTAGTGACAGAACAGACCAGTTATGAAACCTCTTGTCCAGGCAGAAACCAAAATGCCAACCTCAGAATCCTGGCACAATGGATACTACTAGGCTGGCCAATCCTAGCACAGTGGGCAGACATCAAGTACCTGAGGTTCCTGATACAGAAAGCCAGTGACCAAGCTACTGGTCCCCCAGAACACAATGCTTGAAAGAGTTCCCCTGTCCCTCTCCTCAAAAGGGCTCTGATCACAGAAAGCTACTATAAAGATAAGGAATATCAAAACCCAAACTCAGAAGAAGATGGCAGTGGCATAATGCCAACATGTTAAGTCTCATGGCTTTGTAAGTTGTCTCAAGCTCAAAACCTCCTCTGGAAAGAGTGCATAAAGTATTTTAAAAATCCTGTAGGAAATAGAGAAGAAAATTGGGAAAAGAAATGATTGCTGTGCAGGAGAAAAATGAAAAATAGAGCAAAACAAGAATTTGAAAAAAAAAAGCACATCTCCCAAGACAAATCCAAAAACTGTATGAACACATAAAACACTTCTCACACAAATAAATTCAGATCTAAATAATTGGAATAATGTCAATTGCTTATGGTTAGGTTGAGCTAATATAAAATGACAATTCTACTCTTAAATTACTTATTCAGTGCCATACCCATCAATTTATTTTATTTTATTGAACTAGAAAAATTAGTAACAAAATTCATCTGGAGCAACAAGAGATCAAAAAAAGCAAGGGGACTGATGGAAAAAAAATAAAGAAAATGACCTAGCTGTATCAGATCTAAAACCAAACTATAAAGGGCCAGTCATCAAAACTGTCTGCTACTTATTTAGAAATAGAGTAATAGATCAGTGGATTAGGACAGATTAAAAAAAAAGCTGTAGTAAATTACTATAGTAACCTACTGTTTGACAAACCCAAAGACATTAACTTCTTGGATAAGAACTCACTATTTGACAAAAATTGTTGGGAAAATTGGAAAATGGGATGGCAAAAACTAGGCATAGGACCACATCTCACACCCTAAACCAAAATATGGTCAGAATGGGCACAGGATTTAGACATAATAGGTAACACTATAGATAAATTAATAGACAAAAAAATATCTATCAGATCTATGGAAAAGTGACACATTTATGACCCAACAAAAAATAGAGTACACTATAAACTTCAAAGTGAATAATTATGACTTCACAAAATTAAAAAGTTTTATAATAATAAAATCAATGCTGCCAAAATGAGAAGAAAAGAAGAAAGCTGGGGAACAACCTTCATAACAAGGAGTTTTGATAAAGGCCTCATTTCTAAAATACATAGAGAATGGCATCAAATTTATAAGATTACAAGTTATTCCCCAACTGATAAATGGTCAAAGGATATGAAAAGACAGTTTTCATATAAAGAAATTAAGGTTATATATATATATATATATAATCATAAGAAAAAATCTTCAAATCAATATTGATTAGAGAATGTAAAGTCAAACATTTCTGAGATACCAACTCACACTTTTCAGATTGGCCAAGATGAGAAAAAGGGAAAAATGATCAATATTGGAGAGGTTGTGGGAGGATTGGGACATTGATGCATTGCTGTTGGAGTTGTGAATGGATCCAACCTTTTCTGGAGAGCAATATGGAACTATGCCCAAAGAGCAATAAAACTGTTCATACCCTTTGACCATAGCAATTCCAATTCTAGACCTACCTAGAAGAAATCCTAAAAAACGTGGAAAATCTCACATGTTACAAAATATTCATAGCATCTCTTTTTGTAGTGGCAAAGATTTGGAAATTAAGGGGATGCCCATCAGCTGGGGAACATTGGTTAAACAAGTTATGGTATATGAATATTATGGAATATTATTGTTCTATAAGAAGCCATAAATTGTTGAACTCTAGAGAAGCATGGCATTCTATAATAACTTATGGGATCTGACGCTGACCAAAGGGAGTAGAACCAAGAGAACAATGTAAACATTATCAACATTTGTGAGATGAATGACCTTGATGGAAGCAGCTCCTCTCAGCAGTTTAGAGAGCATGTTTACTATTTTCCCCATCCAAAGGGAGAAAATCAAACCACAAAACCAAACAAAACAAAGAAATCCTTTAGCATCTGATGAACACTTTTTAAAAGAAATGTCTCTTATGTATCTCTTTCCCTTAATCCCAATTCCTCATACCTAAAATTACTAATCTGTAAAATAGATTTGACACAAATGTGTATATACAGTATTTATCTGACTGTTCACCACTGAGGGGAGGGAAGTGGGAAGGGAGGGTTGAAAGAAGCTTTTTAACTTTAAAATGTACATATACATAAGGATGAATGTTGAAAAACTTTCACAACATGTATTTTGAAAAAAAAAAAAGGAAAATTAGGCACAAAAAATAACTAAAGAAAACAACTCCTTAAGCAAATAGAATTGGCAAAATAGAGAAAAAATAAACAATTGAATTAAGCAACTCCTTTAAAAGTAGAATTGGTTAAGTGAAAGAAGAGGTAGCCTGAAGAAAATAATTCATTAAAAATTATAATGGGCAATGGAAGCTAATGTCTATGACATATTAAGAATGAGCAGAGGCAGCTAGGTGGTACAGTGGATAGAGCACCAGCCCTGGAGTCAGGAGAACTTGAGTTCAAATCCAGCCTCAGACACTTAATAATTACCTAGTTGTGTGACCTTTGGCAAGTCACCTAACCCAATTGCCTTGCAAAAACTAAAATAATAATAATAATAATAATAATAATAATAATAATAATAAGCCCTGAAATCAAGAGGAGTTCAAATCCAGCCTTAGATACTTGATACTTAGTAACTCTGTGACCTTCGGCATGCCTTGCAAAATTCAAAAACAAAACAAAAAAATTATGTCAAATATAATTAAAAGGATAAAAAATAGAAATATAAGCTACTGAAAAATAAACTTACCTAAAAATTGCAAGGAGAGATAATTTAAGAAATTTTTGACTTTCTAAAAGTCATGATCTCCAAATTAGCCTGGATAGCATCTTTCAAGTAATTATTAAGGAAAACTGACCTGATTTTTCAGAGCCAGAAAATTAAAATTGAAGTAAAAAACTCCACTGATAATCTCTTGAAAGAGCTACCAAAGTAGAATCCTAAGGGATATTATAACCAAATTCCAGAATTATCAGATCAAGAAGAAAATACTGCAAGCATTCTGAGAGAAACAATTCAAATATTGAGGATCCCAAGTCAGGATTACACAGGACATAGTAGCTTCTATAGTAAAAGACTAGAGAGCTTCAAATATGTTATTCAAGAAGACAAAAGAGTTTGGATCACAACCATAAATCAGTTCCCCAACTCAATTGTGCATAATTCTTTGGGGCAAAAAGTGAACATTCAGGAAAATAGAAGCCTTTCCAACTTATTTTTTTTTTAGATTTTTGTAAGGCAGTTAGGTAATTATTATGTGTCTGAGGCTGGATTTGAACTCAGGTACTCCTGACTCCAGGGCCGGTGCTCTATCCACTGCACCAACTAGATGCCCCTCAAACTTTCTTGAAGAAAAAACCAGAGCTGAAAAAAAAATTGAAACTTCAATTGCAATGTTTAAGAGAAGCATAAAAACAGGAAAGAACAAAGTATTCACTAAGATTAAATTATTTATATCTGTACAGGGGAAGGTGATACTTTAGACTCTTGAGAACTGTCTTTCTGTTAGAACATATAGAAGGAGTATACATATTCAGAGTATATTAATAAAAATTGACTTTGAGTGATGTTATAAAAGAATAAGAGGTGAGCAAAGGATTCTATTTGAAGAAGATGCAATGGGGAGGCAGAATAGGATTAATAAAAATTAAATGAAGAGATACAAAAGAACTATTACTGTAGAAGGAAAGGAGGATATGAGCATTGTTTGAACTTTACTCTCAAGAGATTTGTCTCAAAGAAGTAATAACATATACTCTCAGTTTGGTAAAGAAATTTAAACTATAGGGAAGTGGGAAGAGATAGAAAATTGTGGGACTTAGAGAAGGGAGGGATGACTGAGGAAAGTAGTGGTCAGAAGTAAAACACTGATGAGAAAGATGGGGTGAAGGGCGAGGAGTATAAAATGGGGGAAATATGATAGAGACAAATAGTTTATTAATAATCATAAATCAGAATTTAAAAGGGATAAACTCTCCCATAAAATGGAAAAGTAACTAATAGGGTAGATTAAAAACAAGAGTTCTAAAATACGTTGTTAACAAGAAACACATATAAAGCAGAGAAATATACACTGAGTAAAGGTAAAAGGCTGGAGCTGAATATAATATTCTTCAACTGAAGTAAAAATACAACAACAAAAAACAAAAATAGTAGTAGCAATACTGATAAATCAATGCAAAAAAAAATATCCAATTAAAGAGATAAGGAAGGACACTAAATTTTGCTAAAAGGTACCATTGACAATAAAGCAATATCAATACAAAAAATATGTGTACCAAATATATAAACATCCAAATCCTGAGAGGAGACGCTAAGTTTTTTACAGGAATAAATAGAAAAAAAAGACTATACTAGTGGAGTTCTTCAGCATCTGTCTCAGAACTTGATAAAAATAAATGAGAAAGAAGGTAAAGAAGGTAAATAAAAGAAATTAGTTTGATAGTCCTTTGGAGAAAGCTGAATGAGGGTAGAATGGAATACACCCTTTTCTCAGCATTACATGGCAGCTACAGAAAAATTGACCATGAATTAGGGTATAAAATTCTCATGGTCAAATGCAAAAAGGAAAGGATAATAATATATACAAACTTTTCAGGTTGTGATATAATAAAAATGTCATAAAATAAAGGGTCATTGAAAGAAAGACTAAATACCAATTGGAAGCAAAAAAATTTAATTCTGTAGAATGAGTGAGTCAAACAACAATTTATACAAAAATCAATAATTTCATTCAAGAGAATGACAATAATTAGACAATATACCAAAATTTATGTCATATAATCAAAGCATTCTTAGGAAAAATTTTATATCTCTAAATGCTTACTGTAATAAAATCAAGAAAGAATAAGTCAATGAACTAGGCATAACACCAAAAACATTCAAAAAAAGAAAAAAAACTCCAATTAAATACCAAAATGGAAATTCCAAAAAAAGAGAGATTCCTTTATAATTCCTTTATAATTGAAAGCAAAAAATCCAAACAAGCTATTGAACTAATAATCAAGCTAAGTTGGTTTTTAAAAAAACAATGATATAGATAAGCCTTTGCTAAATTTGATTAAGAAAAGGAAAAAGTGTACTAAAATACTTTTTTCAGAAATGAAAAAGGTAAATTA
This sequence comes from Macrotis lagotis, assembly GCF_037893015.1. Taxonomy (NCBI): domain Eukaryota; kingdom Metazoa; phylum Chordata; class Mammalia; order Peramelemorphia; family Peramelidae; genus Macrotis; species Macrotis lagotis. Next base: position 83,130,344 of record NC_133659.1, read on the forward strand.
ATCACTAATTAATCACAGAGAAAATTAAGTCAATAATTCAAAGTTATTTTACCCACTTGGATATCAATTAATATGACAATCTAAGTGAAATGCATGAAAATTTATGAGACTATAAATTGCCCAAATTAACAGAAGAGGAAATAAAAACATTAAATGACCCCATTTCAGAAAACAAAATTGAAACAAGTCATTAATGAACTTCTTAAGAAAAACCTTCTAGCATGAGATGTATTCATAAGTATATTCTTCCAAATATTTAAAGAACAATTAATCCCACTATTTGGAAAAAATAGATAAAGATGGAGTCCTACCAAATTCCTTTTATGAAACAAATCTGGTGCTGATATCTAAACCAGGAAGTGTTAAAATAGAGACAAAATTTAGCAGAATTATCTGTAATGAATCTTGATGTAAAATTACAGCAACTTTTTATTATGGCAATACACTATGACCAGGTGAGATTTATATCAGAAATTTAGGGCAGATACTGTATTAGGAAAACTCTCAGTATAAGAGACCATATCAGTAACAAAACTAGCAAAAATCATATGATAATCTCTATAGATCCAAAAAAATATTTTGTCAAAATACAGCACCCATTACAATTAGTAACACTAAAGAGCATAGGAATAACAAGAATGATCCTTAAAATGATAAGCATTATCAGTCTAAAGCTGTCAGTATTATATATAATGTGATAAGTTAGAAACAATTCCAATAAGATTAAGGGATAAAAAAGGAAACATATTATCACTACTATTATTCCATATTTTACTAGAAATGTTGGCTTTAATAATAAGAGAAGGAAAATAAATCAAAGGAATTAGAATAGGCAGTGAGGAAACAAAACTATCATCTTTTCAGATGATATAATCTTAACTTGGAGACTCCTAGAGAAGGAAATGAAAAAGTACTTGGAAGTTGGTATGGAAGAAACTTAGATTATACCAACACCTCACACCCTTTACCAAGATAAGATCTAAATGGATACTGGATTTAGACATTAAAAACAATACTATAAGCAAATTAGAAGATGAAGGATTAGTTTACCTGTCAGATCTATGGAAAGGGGAGCAGTTGACTAAGGAAGAGATGGAGAACATCAAAAACAAACTAGATGATTTTGATTACATTAAATTAAAAAGCTTTTAAATATAGTAAATTGGGAAACAATCTTTACAACTAACGATTCTAACAAAGGACTCATTTCTAAAATATACAGAGAACTGAGTCATATTTAAAAAACAAAAGCCATTCCCCAATTAACAAATGGTAAAAGGATATGCAAAGGCAATTTACAGATGAGGAGATCAAAGCCATTCATAACCACATGAAAAATTGTTCTAAATCATTAATTATTAGTGAAATGCAAATCAAAGCTTCTCTGAGGTACCATCTCACACCTCTCAGATTGGCCAATATGACCAGAAAGGATAATGATCATTGTTGGAAGGGTTGTGGGAAATCTGGGACACTATTACACTGTTGGTGGAGCTGTGAACTCATCCAACCTTTCTGGAGAGAAATTTGGAACTATGCCCAAAGGGCAACAAAAATGAGCTTACCCTTTGATACAGCAATAGCACCACTGGGTCTATACCCTGAAGAGATGATGAAAAAGGGTAAAAACATCACTTGTGCAAAAATATGCATAGCAGCCCTGTTTGTGGTGGCAAAGAATTGGAAATCAAGTAAATGTCCTTCAGTTGGGGAATGGCTTAGCAAACTGTGGTATATGTATGTCATGGAACACTATTGTTCTATTAAAAACTAGGAAGGATGGGAATTCATGGAAGGCTGGAGGGATTTGCATAAACTGATGCTGAGTGAGATGAGCAGAACCAGAAAAACAATGTACACCCTAACAGCAACATGGGGATGATGATCAACCTTGATGGACTTACTTGTTCCATCAGTGCAACAATCAGGGACAATTTTTGGCTGTCTGCAATGGAGAATACAATCTGTATACAGATAAAGAGCTATGGAGTTTGAACAAAGTTCAAGGACTATTCCCTTTAATTTAGAAAAAAGCAGAATTCTTATCATCTGATCTTGTTATCTCTTATACTTTTTGTTTTAAAGATATGATTTCTCTCTCATCACACTCAAATTGGATCAATGTACAACATGAAAACAAAGTAAAGACTGATAGATTGCTTTCTGTGGGGGTGATGGGGGGAGGGAAGTAAGATTGGGTGAAAAAATTGTAAAACTCAAATAAAATCTTTAATAAAAAAATAAATAAAATAAAAAACTGTTTGCAACCATTAACAACTTTAGCAAAGTTGCAGGATATAAAATAAGCCCACATATATCATCACAGCATTTCCATTTGCTACCAACAAAGTCAATTAAAATCTGACAGTATAAAATATTGAGGAGTCTGTCTTTCAAGACAAACCCAAAAGCTATTTGATCACATTTACAAAACACATGAAAATAAAGTCAGATGTAAATAATTGAAAAAATATCAATTTCTCATGGATAAATTAATAAAATCAAATTTGCAAAAGTAATAGAGCTAGAAAATTAATAAAATTCAATAAGAAGAATAACAGGATAAGAATGTAAAGGGAATTAATGAAAAAAATTCTAGAGATGATGGACTAGAAGATAAAAAAATTATATTTTCAAGTGATAATCATCATAACTACTTGCTATTTGCTAAAAATAGAATGGTGGATCAGTGGAATACATTGAGTACAAAAGGCATAATAGTAAATGGCTATAAGCAATCTACTTCATGTTAAAAACTCCATTTTCTGGAATAGGAACTCACTCTTTTACAAAAATTGCTGAGAAAACTGGAAAATAATATGGTAGAAACTGTGCCTGGGCAAACAGCCCCTCCCTATATAGGTAGTCACATGATTTAGACATAAAGGACTATACATTAGCAAATTTAGAGAGCACAGAATAATTTACCTGTCAGATTTATGAAAAGGGGAAGAGTTTATAACAAAACAACACACAAACTATTATGAAATGTAAAATGGATAATTTTGATTACATGAAATTAAAAAGGTTTTGAACAAACCTAATTCAATGTAAACAAGATTAGAAGGAAAGCAGAAAGCTGAGAAACATTTTTACAACTGGTGCTTTGGATTAAGGTATTTCTCAAATATTAGAGAGAACCAAATCAAATTTATCATTTCCCAGTTGAAAAATGGTCAAAGATATGAATGAGAAGTTTTCAGGTGAAGAAATTAAAGCTATGTATAGTCATATGAAAAAAATTGCTTTAAATCACTGTTGTTTAAATAAGTGCAAATTAAAGCAACTCTAGATACTACTACCTCACACCTATCAGACTGGCTTATATGAAAGAAAAGGGAAATGATCAATGTTAGAAAAAAATGTGACAAACTGAAACTTTAAGGTATTGGTAGTGCAGTAATTTGGAACTATGCCTGAAGGGCTATAAAACTGTGCATACCCTTTTATCTAGTATTGCTAGTTCTGTATTCCAAAGACATTTTTAAAAAGGGGAAAGGATTCACATGTACAAGCCTACTTTTAGCTCTCTTTATGGTGACAAAGAATTAGAAATGGTAGATATGCCCATCAATTGGGAAATGGCTGAGGAAGTTGTAGTATGTGAATATAAAGGAATACTACTGTAATTTAAGAAATGATTAGTAAGAACATATCAGAAAAAGTTTGAAGGACTTATGAACTGATGATAAGTGAATCAAACAAAACCAGTAGGACATTAAACATAGCATCAGCAACAGAGTACAGTTATCAACTATGATGACCTTAACTCTTTTTAGCAATACAATGATCAAAGACCATTCCAACAGACCCATGATAGAAAATGCTATCCACATTCAAAGAAAGAACTTTGGAGTCTGAATACTGCCTAAAGCATACTATTTTCATTTTGTTGTTTTCCTGTTTTTTCTTTTTTTTTTTTTACTTTTTCATAGTTTTTCACATTTTGTTTTTTTAGATTTTTCACAGCAATTGGGTTAAGTGGCTTGCCCAAGGCCGCAGGGCTAGGTAATTATTAAGTGTCTGAGGTCTGATTTGAACTCAGGTACTCCTGACTCCAAGGCCAATGCTCTATCCACTGCGTCATCTAGCCGCCCCAGATTCTTCTTAACATGATTGTACGAATGCACATAAATGCAACCTGTATAAGTGTGTTTACTGTCTTGATGAGTGTGGAGTGAATTGAGGAAGGAAGAAAAACTGAAACAAAAAAATTTTACAAAAATGAATGTTGAAAACTATATTTACATGTAATTGAAAAAATAAAATATTAGGTACAATAAAATATTATGTAGAGAAGAGATTAAATCAGTGTATAAATGATTTAGAAAAATCTTATATTTCTATCTTTTATATTTTATTATGAGTAAAATTTCTTAATTCTATTTTACACACATAATTATTTAAATATGATAATTTTAGCATCTAAATTTTCTAAATTAGTCACTTTCTTTTTTTTAGGGTACTTCATCTAGTTATTTGCATTTTTTCTTTCCTATATGGTTTTAATTAGAATTTTTTTCTGATTTTCTGATTTTGTTTGCATTCTTTATATTTCTAATACTTATTTAATATATTTGAATTGTAGTTCAGATTTCATACCCAATCAATAGTAGTTATCCTTTCCAACTCTCTACAATATCTTTTCTGATTATTTCCTTCTTTTTACTCCTATAAGCATTAACATAGTTCATATTCTTATCATGTTTCTTGTAATCTGAAATAAACTCACATGTTGAATTCTCTTCTTCCTGTTTTAAATTCATCCTACTAATTCTTTCTCCAGTAGAGGTATTGCCTGTATCACTTCTCTCTTAAAGAATCTTAAGTGATTTCTGTTGTTTTTAAGATAAAATACACATTTTGGAATTTAAGCCCTATTACAGTCTGACTCAAAACTTGGTAGACATTTAGTGTTACTTTAATTACCTCTCAGCAGAAACACACACACACACACACACACACACACACACACACACACACAGACACACACACACACACACACAAACACACACAAGCACATATATAAACAGAAACAAATTCAAACATCCTACATTAAACTGCCTTATTTATGCATAGGGTCTTCTGTCACCTCAATTCTCTGTCTTTGCACAGAATGTTGTTAATGTCTGAAATGTTTCTCCTACCCACCTCCAATCTTCAGAATGTACAGCTTTCTTTAGAATTCAGGTCAAATGACTGCTTTTGAAAGATTTTTTTCTTTGACACCCATAATTGAGAGTATCCCCTCTAAAAATAATTTTTTTCAGGTTTGTCCTTAGTATTTAAAACAGTATTTTTCACATTATATTTACTTGAATACAGTGCTTGTTGAATCAAAACTATTATTTTTCATTATCATAATTTATATAACCACTCACACTATGGAACAATTGGTTATTTTCTCATTTGGTTTCCTTTGTCTTTTGTATTCTCAATCAAAAATAATATAACTCTAGTGATCTTTGAACAGAAAATTTTCTTTTATAAATAGCTCTGAAGAGCTCATTTTCAACAGCGAAATTATCAGATAAATGGATTTGTAATTTTAACTTTTAGTGGATACTTTAGCTCCCAACATTTTTGTAAAATTTTATTAGTTAGAATCTTTTAATCTCTTTAATCTTTAATTTTTACTTTAGAATCTTTAATCTCAATATTAAAAGTGATTTTTCTCAACTTTCACCATTTGTTACTGATTTTTTTTAATCTCTGGGACTCAATAGAATAAACTAATTCATTCTTTTTTATTTCTTTCCTTTTCTATCCATCATTAAACATTTATTAAGTACCTCCTAAGTACTTATTAAATCCTAGTCAAATCCTCTACTTCCAAAACAGCATAGTGCCAGTAAATTGCAGAAAAGGGATAACTTTCAGGACCAGAGTCTGATTAATAGTTCTCTATGATGGAGAGAGGTCAAAAAGTTGAAAATTAAGGAAAACCCCTTAGATTTTGATTGATAACCTTGGAGAGAGCAGTTTCAGGTGAATGACAAGGGCAGAAGGCAGATGGTAGAGGTGAGTCTATACTTTCACTCTTCAACCCTTTGCCATGTGATTTCTGACCTTTTCACTGAACTGAAAGGACTTTCATAAGTTACCATTAATGTCCTTATGACCAAATTTGATAGTTTTTGTTTTTGTCAATCTGTTTCCTCAACAAAGTTGAGAACAACTTAAAAAGTGAATGACAGGGGCGGCTAGGTGGCGCAGTGGATAGAGCACTGGCCCTGGAGTCAGGAGTACTTGAGTTCAAACTGACCTCAGACACTTAATAATTACCTAGATGTGTGGCCTTGGGCAAGCCGCTTAACCCCATTGCCCTGCCAAAAATGAAAAAAAAAGTGAATGACAGAAAGTGTACCTTATAAGGTCTATAAAGATTGGCATATAGTGGAATAATTGTAAAAGTAATAGATGCTTGAATATGGCAATTATGTAATTAAAATTAGCATATAAGAGAGACATAGTTTAAAAGGAGTTTACATAAAAAAGACAAAAGGATTCATTTTTGAAGTATCTTTATTCATGTATATGCTTTTTGTTTTATTATTTGTTTTTTTATGTATCTTTGTTTAAATTTATAAAGCAAATAATTTTAATTGTTTCTGTTCAAAAGTGAGATGAGCTGCTTCAAGAGGTACTGAATTAAATCTAGGAGTATAGCCAAAATTTTATAGGGATAGTCTAATAATGAATTTGATCAACAGTAAACTCAATGAAAAATGGCTTTTTGGATCTCCATCTTCTCAAAGTGGTGATTAGTAAAGAGAAGATTAGACTAAAAGTCACAGACCTATATTCTAGTTTTGGCATTTACTGGTCACTAATATTACTGGCCATTAGACCAGTCTCCTGAAATCTCTTGAGGATCGATTTTCTCATCAGCAATTTGGGAAAATAAGTGCCTACCCAAATGACTGGAGGAAGTGAAAGTGTTTTACAAGTAACAAATCACTCTGTAAGTATAATTTGTCATTAATTATGGAGATTATATAATTTATTATACCAAAAATCTTTAATGACTGGTTTTAGAAATAGAAGATATCTTAAAAAAAAATCATTCTCAGAGAGATAGGTCACATATATTGATTGTGTGTGTATTTTGTATGTATTAAATAAACATAGGTTCTCTTAATTCAGTACTCTGTCCTTTACATCATCATGTCTAATTCTTAAGGGTATCTTTACTGTACTTGCTATTAAATGAAAAAAAGTCTTCTATTCTTTTTTTTCTTATGTCTTTGCGACCCATATATCAATGTGCTTTCCCACATTAAAACATTTAGACTAGAAGCAATAGAATAGATATGTCCTCAATGTTGGAACATGATCAGTGTTTCAACCTATAGAAGTAAATATGTTAAACAGATTTTCTCCCTGTCTCTCTCACCCTTTACTTCCTATCAAAGGTGATTTCAGGAGCTACTTAATCCCATTCACCATAACAGAATCAAGGAAGTCGATTATTAAATGATTTATTATAACTTCATTCTTTGGTTTTGAAAGTTTGGGATACTATTCACTGATCAAGAAGCATCTTTAAGGCAGTGAAGTTACATTTTCTTTGTTCCATATAAGTGGTAGCTGTATTTAGTTGAGTTCACTCTGCCTCACTCTCCCAAAGCAGGACAGGTTATATCTCCTCCTAAGGGTCCCAGCGTTTTCTTGGAGATTTGGGGTTTTCTCCACACTAAGATCAGCTCAATCCCCTTTCAACTTTATTTGTCTCATGCAGTCAGGTGCTATTTAACCCAATTCTATTTAATCATTTATCATCAGTTAGTTTTTTCTAAAGATTTATTTACTTCAAATATTTAACAAGACCAAAAGTACTAGCACCTTTTTTCCCATTACCAGTTTCTAGAGAGAGTATATCCTCCATGTTCATGTTTACATGCGGTATCACTACTGAATAATAGTAATAACAGATAGAATTTATATTGTCTTTTAAAGTTTCCAAAGCTTTACATGTGCCATCTCATGTATTGAGATGAAAAGAAGGAATAAACATTATTAACATATGTGACATTCCAAGTGGCAGGCACTATGCTAAATACTTAACAAATATTATTTCATTCTTTCTCACAACAATCTTTCAAATGAGATGCTGTTTTTTGATCTTCATTTTACAGTTTATTTAAGAGAGGAAAAGAGATTTTAAGAGATTTGTCTAGGATTTTACCTTCTACCTCTAATAAATTTTGTGAATCTTTGACTGAACTTCCACTGTTTTCTGGGTCATTGATGCAGCACTAAGATTCTGGAATCTTCCTCTCCATTCTAACTTTTTTTTCCTTTTATTTTTTGCAAGGCAAAGGAGTTAAGTGACTTGTGTAAGGTCACACAGCTAGGTAATTATTAAGTGTCTAATCTGGATTTGAACTCAGGTCCTCCTGACTCCAAGGCTGGTGCTCTCTCTGCTGTGCTACCTAGCTGCCCCTCCTGCTTTACTTTCACTTAAAACAGAAGAACAAATGCGGAGAAACACAACTAATCTAGGCCTGCATTCTCAGGAAATCATAGTTTAGAATGGAGAAACCCCCAAACTTCTCCCTTTAGACTGGCACTTTCTTTTTTTTTAATTGATATTTTACTTTTCCAAATACATGTCATGAATGTTTTTTTAATATTTATCCATATACATGCATATATTTTTATGTATATGTGTGTATATATATATATATATACATATATATATATATATATATATATATATGTATTTCTAAGTTAAATAATTTCCTTCCACTCTCACCTCCCTTCCCCATCAGTGGCAAACAGTCAGGTTAATATTGCATGTTTATAGTTTAGCCATTTCTGCTATGAGGAAGTAGAATTAAGGGAAAGACAAAAAGTGAGTGTAGTATTCATCAGTTTCTGAAGATTTTTGTTTTGTTTTGTTTTGTTTTGTTTTTCTTCCTCTGAATAGGGATAACATTTCCCATAACTGGTCTAAGAGGCTTGTCCTAGCTCTCTGAACTACTGAGAGGAGCTGCTTCCATCAAGATCATCTCACAATATTGTTGTTAATTTGTACATTGTGCTTTTAGTTCTACTGCCTTTGTTCAGCACCAGATCCTGCAATTCCTTCCATGCTTCTATAGAATCTGACCATTTATGGTTTCTTTTAGAAACCATATTCACATACCATAACTTATTTAATCATTCCCCAATTGATGGGCATCCCCTCCATTTCCAATTCTTTGTCACTACAAAAAGAGCTGGTATGTATATTTTAGAGTATGTGGAACTTTGCTCATTTTTTTATTTTTTCTGGGTAGGCCTAGAATTGGAATTGCTGGGTCAAAGGGTATGAACAGTTTTATTGTTCTTTAGGCATGCTTCTATATTGCTCTCCAGAAAGGTTGGATCACTTCACAACTCCACCAACAATGCATTAATGTCTCAAGTCCCCCCACAACCTCTCCAACATTGATCATTTTCCCTTTTTTCTCATCTTGGCCAATCTGATAGATGTGAGGTGATACCTTGAAGTTGTTTTAATTTGCATTTCTCTAATCATTAATAATTTGGAATATTTTTTCATATGATTATATATATAGCATAATTGTCCTTATTTGAAAACTGTCTATTCATATCCTTTGACCATTTATCAATTGGGGAATGACTTGTAATCAGAAATTTGGTGCTGTTCCCTATATATTTTTAGAAATGAGCTCTAGGGTTTTTTTTAGTTTTTGCAAGGCAAATGGGGTTAAGTGGCTTGCCCAAGGCCACACGGCTAGGTAATTATTAAGTGTCTGAGATCAGATTTGAACCCAGGTACTCCTGATTCCAGGGCCGGTGCTTTATCCACTGTGCCACCTAGCTGCCCCAGAAATGAGTTCTTTATCAGAACTTCCAGTTCTGAAGGTTGTTTCTCAGTTGTCTGCTTTCTTTCTACTTCTGGCATTATTGAATTAAATTGTAAAATCATTAATTTTTCAAGCTTAAAATGTTCTCTATTTCTTTTTTTAAAATAAATTTGTCCCCTTTCCATTGATCAGATAGATAGAATGTTTCTTGATGTATTAGTTTATCTGTGGTGTTGCCCTTTGTGTATAAATCCTGTACCTATTTTGATATTATTTTGGTAAAGGATGTGAGATGTGATACTATGCCTAGTTTTTGCCATGCTATTTTCCAATTTTCCCAACAATTTTTGTCAAATAGGAGTTCTTATACCAGAAGCTAATGTCTTTGTGTTTGTCAAACAATAAATTACTATCATCATTTTCTACTGTTTTTTTTTAACCTATCCTAATACATTGATCCATTTACTCTATTTCTTAACCAGTACTAGGCAGTTTTGCTGACAGCCACTTTATACTATAGCTATAGATCTGGTAGAGCTAGACCACCTTCCTTTACATTTTTTTTTTCCCATCAGTTTCCTTGCTATTATTCACCTCTTGTTGTTCCATATGAAAAGACTAACATTTCTCAAAAAGCAGTCTATGAAACAAACAAACAAAAAAAGAGATACACCAAGATCAAGCAGTTTAACAGAAGAAAAGGTTACATCCACATAAAGCATTTTAGAAGTCTCTCCAAATTTTTATTTATAGAACTGTAGTAAAGATAATCAAGACAAATCAAATCACTATCCATTTCTTAAGTAGTTAGCAAACTGGTAGCAATTACAGAAAGTATACATATTCTCTAAGTTCTTCCTTCTTTTGTTCTGTTCTTTTTTGCCTCCTTTCCCTTTGAACTTTCTATTCCACCCTTCCTTTGTTCCCTCTTTTTTTTTAAATGAGAAGTATCACAATTGGATTCAAATTTACCTTCACCAAGTACAGACTGAGGGAAACATGATCAGTACACATTTCTTTTCTTTTAAAATGGTATAAGGATACTACAAAATCAGGATCAGTATGCATCAACAGCACTTAGTGGAAACAAAAGATTAAAGGAAATCCAATGCTTTAATATACTGGAAGATTAACAGTAAAGAGGTATGGTTAGGGGCAGCTAGGTGGCGCAGTGAATAGAGCGCCGGCCTTGGAGTCAGGAGTACCTGAGTTCAAATCCAGCCTCAGACACTTAATAATTACCTAGCCGTGTGGCCTTGGGCAAGCCACTTAACCCCATTGCCTTGAAAAATCTAAAAGGGAAAAAAAAGGGGTATGGTTCCTAGATGATTGTGTTTATTTCTTTATATCAAAATATAAGAGGGATACGTATTGCCTAGAGAGCATGTATAAAAGGAAAAGCATGGTAAGGAATGCATTGAGTCTATATTTTATGAATCTATTGTAAAAGTTAGCAATGTATAGTCCCCACAATGTCCAAGTCTGGCTCAGAATGTTACACAATAGTTATCCTCAATTTAGAGGAAAGGACAGTTATGTGGAATAGTTCATATAGATTAATGACTAGATTCTTTTTTCTTCTGCTCTAGATACCCGAAGCAGAAGTGAAGTTGAAACTCTATAAATTTAAACTCTGTTAAAGAGAAAAAAAAAGAAGAAAATCCCTTCCTAAAATTTTTGGTTGGAATTGGAATGGAATGGCACATGAAGCAGGGAGTGCCTCCCTCTCCCCAATCAGTACCTGAATCAAAAGTTAGCAAAGCATATTTTATTGATGTGAATTAATTTGATTCCCCCAATAACCATGTCTAGTAGTATTAATATTGGCATTTTAAAGAAGAAATAGTTGAAGCTCAAAAAAAGTGAAAGAAAGGAAGTTTGAAAAATTATTTTTCTGCTCTGCCTCATTGGTCACTTTGTAATGCTGTCCACATAGTAGACCAAACACCTGTACCTGTGAGTAAAAAAGATATTTGAAAAGGATGTTACCATCTACATCTCACTAAAGAGAAAAATTCCAGAAGAGAGAAGCAGGCTAAGAAGTTCACTATATGATTTTTCACTCAGGAAAATTAAGTTCTGATTTTATCAAATAAATTGCAAAAGACATATAAAAATGTGTTTTTCATACTGTTTTTGAGTCTTTCCCATTGCTCAATAAACAGATGACAATTCTTCCTGGTGATGGGAAATTAGGTGGTGCCACAGGGCTCAAAGATAAGGGTTCATTCTTAAGACCAAACCCAGAGATGTAAAAACTCAGATTTTTTATTCATAGGTCTGCAAAGCACCAGGAACTCACAGATAAAATTGCATCTAGAGAGACTGCAAGTTATTTAATGAAAGACTGAATAACAAAAGCCTAATTAGGAATGCTTAAGGGAAAGAGAAAAAGGACAACAATCATAAGAAATGACCAGGCTTAGACCAGGAGTCCAGCATGGAGGGCAACATAAGCCAAACTATTATCGTCTTACCCTCTTCCTGTGTAGGAAAGAGCCAAGAAAAAGAGGATAAAAGGGTGACCCAAACCCTTAATTATGACTGGGGCTAGCTACCCACTTTGGCAGACTAAGAGGCAGGAAACTGGAGGTGGGATAGAGGGATGGGCTTATCTTGATAAATTTACATTTAACACCTCAGTTACATTGAATAATTGGAGGAAATTTGCATCTGACTGACTTATACTAAACAATGTGATCAGATGAAGCCTTCAGAAAATATTAGTCACAAATAATATATATATTTTTTTAGATTTTTCAAGGCCATGGGGTTAAGTGGCTTGCCCAAGGACACACAGCTAGGTAATTATTAAGTGTTGAGGCCAGATCTGAACTCAGGTACTCCTGACTCCAAGGCCAGTGCTCTATCCACTGCACCACCTAGCCACCCCGAATAATATTTTCTTAATTAAAAGAAAACTAGACAGATTTTTCTCCTTCAACAATCTGAATCTGTTAAATCATAAATGGCATTAGGCTCCTGTATCTATATGAGAAATTATTTATTTGATGTTGAAAACATGGTTAATATGAGGAGGAAGGAGAAGAAACAATCACTTACTCCAAGCCCTTGACTAGTGAAGGTTTGAGGATCCATAAACATGGATCAGTTTTCAGCTGGATAAATGTTTACAGCAATCATTCTTTGAAATGCCAAGGTACTGAAAATTTAAATCTCATTTGATCATATTAATTAACAATACTAATAATTCAGTAAGACCTGTTAAGTTATTGGGACAAAAAAAAAGAATTAATTCCTTGTTTTGGATTTCTGTCATTTTTCCCTTCAATACATGATGTGTATTGCCATAATATACCTTTTTTATTATAAGTCAAAATAGCTTTTTTTGACTCATTAAGAGAGCATGATTATTCTAAAGAAGGTAAAATAAACATGTTTGAATTTTGATGAAACATTATTTTTTCTGTAATACATTTTATATATCTAAAATTTTGTATCTCTAAAATTCTTGAATGTATCTTATTCCTTCAAAATCTAGATGGCAGCAGAGGTACAGAAATTAGACATTTTCTTCATATTGAACACAGTAAATAGACATCTCAATTTGATTTCCAAATATGGAATATGTTAAAATTTTGTCAAGAAATCACAAAAGCCCATCATTAATGAATGGTTTATTGATGTCTTATTGGGGGTGGGGCGGCTATGATATTTTCCCTTAAGTTAGTTGTAGTAAGAATAAGAAGTTTTAACAAGTTTACTTTCAATTAGCTTGTCTGTCAAAATAAATAAGGAGAAAGAAAATAAGGCCAATAATAAATATTATACATAAACCCAAGAGCAGTTTTCAATGTAATTTTTAGGGTAAACTTGATACTTGATTCATACTGTGTATTTAGTCTAATGACATATTTTAAGTACAACCTTTGAAAAGCATAAATGTGGCAATGGTGAGAATGAGAATTTAAATATATCTGAATCTAGAAAAATTGCAACTGCTTTTAGAAAAATAATGCATCTACACCTGAAAATGAACCTTTTAAAATACTGCAAGTTAACACATTGAATGGATCATTTATTTAAGTCACTCTGAAATTAAATATTTTGTATTATCTTGAAAAGAAGATGCAATATAATAGAGAAAATAATCTGAGAACTACAGAATCTCATATTTGAAAGGTCCTCAGAGTTATTTGATTGCAATTTATATATGAACAAACAGGCCTATCCTTGCATTTAATCCCAATCAGGGAGCATTCAGCTTCAACATGAATACTCCCAGTATTGGAGTACAGTTGAAAGAATGCTAGTTTTTAAGTCAGAGTCCTATCACCCATATAAAGCTCACAACTTCTCTTGGCATTTCCTTTGAACCTTAGTTTCTTCATCTGTAAACTGAGGCAATGGACTTAGATGGCTTTTAAGGTTCCTTCTGGTTCCAGATCTATGATCCTATGATCAGTTCCTCCTGAGGAAATCCATTGCATTTTTGAACAGTTCTCTTGTTTAGGAAGATTTTTCTTTTATTGACCTGAAATATACTCAACAACTTCTATCTAGTATACCATTTTTCCTCTCTGCATCTCAGCAAAACAAGTGTAAAGCTTTAGCTTCCCCATACAATAGATTTTAGGACAGGTACCATGTCCCACTAATATTTTGTCTTTTTAGTGTTAAACATCCCTAAATGTCTATTACAGTTCATGATTTTAAGTCCTCTCTGAATATTTGTCAGCTTCCTGTGAACACATACATGATTATCAATGTTCTCCTTTAAGTATTTTTTTTGAAATTAAGCAAAATATGCTAGAGGACAAAGGCAACCATGTACTTCATTTTGAACTTTGGAATTCTTTTAATACAGATAAAGATTCAGTTAATTTTTGGCTATTATGTCATATCTTTGATTCTTATTGAGCAATATTATTATGTGCTATAATAATTTTTAAAGGAATGATTGTATCTTTGTTACTGTCTTAGAAGTTTGTTTTTTCTAATTCAAGTGCAGTACTTAAACTTTTATACTTATTAGGTTATAATTTTGAAATGTCAGGAATCTGAATCAAGTTCAAGAACTATCTCTTGAATTCAATCTCTTTCTTTCAACACCAGTAGTATTGTATCAACTCCCATTTTAGACATCTGGAATGTAGTCAGTCTTTACCTAGTTGGGAAAAGAGATTGATTGAGGGGATTTAGGTTTATCTCTTTGACTCTCTCTTTCTCTCTCTCTCTCTCCACAAACACACACGCGTGCACACACACACACACAAACACATACGCGCGCACACAAGCCATTTTTGATATATAATTAGTCATTAAAACCTATTAACTCTGCCTCTGAAATAACCTACATGTCCTTTCTTTCCTCACTACTTGGAGAGTTTTCTAAGTTCTCATTTCAACTCTTAACAATTGCATGTCTCCTGCCCTAGAGACATATACCACCCCCAAAATGATGTCAGAGAAGTCTATTTAAGACAAATGTACAATCTACTAGCAACTCATTGTTCTAGTACTCTGAAATGAGTAATACCATGAAAATAATTTACATATTAATCACATTAATGTAAAGGATCACTTTTTTTGTTTGTTTTTGCAAGGCAAATGGGTTAAGTGGCTTGCCCAAGGCCACACAACTAGATAATTATTAAGTGTCTGAGACTGGATTTGAAGTCAGGTACTCCTGACTCCAGGGCTCTCTATCCATTGTGCCATCTAGCTGCCCCTAAAGGAGCACATCTTTGAAAGATTTCAGAACTCTGCTTCATGATGGAATTATTGAAGACTTTAAAGTATCGAAGTATGTCTCTTCTTTCTTGTCAAGAATAGTGGTAAAACAGCAAAAGAGAATAAGACTTGTGTTTTTCAGATAGGGTCAGTGTGATTGTTTTTATCGACTATGCTCTTTTGTTACAAGGGAAGACTTACATGTGAATTAATGGTTAGAAAGGGATATATATATATATATATATATATAACATAAAAAAGAGAAATTGCTGTAGATAAAACATTTGAAAACAGATGGAAGAAAATGAAATGAAATACATGAGGAGACGCATGGAACAATTTTGTTTCTAATTATTTAATTCAATATAGTTTAAAAGCAAAGTAAAATATGGTTTCACGAATAATTCTCTTTTATTTTTCTTCATGTATTGACAATTTTGTGTTTGTTGATGATTTTAAATTCATGATGAAAAACATATCTAGGAAAAGAAGTCTCTCAGTCTAAGGGCCAGAACTCTATTCACTACCTAGCTACCCTAAAAATATTATAAATATACTTCTCTATATTTTAAAGCCCCTGACATTTTGATGCATGAATACTTTCTTTTTGTTATAATGGATTTAAAAATATTAAATTCTTCAACTCCTCTTTTTCCTCTTCCTCAGTTTTCCTCATTTTATTTATTGACAGTTGCCTTCTGATCACAGAGAAATCTTTTTCCCTAAGATCCTGCTCTCTGGATTGAGAACTGTCTTCATAGATTACTATATAAGCAAAATGCAAGCTGGGGCAGCTAGATGGCACAGTGGATAGAGCACTGGCCTTGGAGTCAAGAGTACCTGAGTTCAAATCCAGTCTCAGACACTTAATAATTACCTAGCCATGTGGCCTTGGGCAAGCCACTTAACCCCATTTGCCTTGCAAAATCCTAAAGAAAAAAAACAAATGCAAGCCTTGTTGTTTCATTCCTCCTTTCCCTAAATAGGAAGCACCCACTCCAGCTTCCCTTTATGTCCAATCTTTCCTCTTGAGAATCTGTCTGAGGAAAAAGACTATATCTCTTATTTGTATTTGTTTCCCCAGCATTTGGCTCAGGGGAAGACACATAATAAGCACTAATAAATGTTCAATCATCTATCTATGCATCTATGTATCTATCTATCAAACTATCCATCTTTGTATTTTTCTTGCTTTACTCTTTTAACATAGTGATTCTCTAGTCTAAAGAAACAATCTAGAACTCTCCCTTAAAATGGAAGGGAATAGCAGAGTGGATTAAAAAACAGAATCCTACAATACACTGGTTACAAGAAAGTCTTTTGAAGCAGAGAGATACATATAAAGTAAAGGTAAAAGGTTGGAGCAAAATATATATTGCTTCAGCTGAAGTAAAAAAATCAGGAATAGCAATCCTTATCTCAGACAAAGCAGCTTCAAAAATAGATAGCATTAAAATAGATAATGAAGGAAACTATATTCTCCTAAAAGGTACCATAGACAATAAAATAATTTCAGAATTAAATATGTACTCATCAAGTGGGACAGCATGCAAATTCTTAGAGGAGAAGTAGAAAGAGCTACATAAACAGCAAAACTCTGCTAGTGGGAGAATTTAACCTCCCACTCTCAGGTTTAGATTAATCTAATCATAAAATAAACAAGAAAGAAGATAAGGAGGTAAATGGATTGCTAGAAAACCTAGACACAATAGACTTATGGAGGAGACTGAATGGAGATAGAAAGGAATATACATTCTTTTCTACAGTACATGGCACTTAAAGAAAAATGAACCATGTAATAGGGCATAAAAAACTAATAATTGCAGAAAGGCAGAAATAGTGAATACATCTTTCTCAGAATATAATGCAATAAAAATCACATGCAATATTGGGTCAGGGAAATTATAGACTCAAAATTAATTGGAAACCAAATAATCTCATGTTAAAGAAAGAGTGCATCAAACAACAAATTATAGAAAGAATTAATTATTTTATACTAGATAATGATGATAATGAAAAAACATACCAAAACCTATGGGATACACTTAAGGCAGCTGTAAGGGGAAATATTATATAGCTTTAAATGTTTACATGAATAAATTAGAGAAAGAGGAAATTGATGAACTAAATATGCAACTAAAAATAATTAGAGAAAGAAAAAATTAAAAACCCCTAATTAAACACCAAATGAGAAGCTATAAAAATGACAGGAGACATTAACAAAATGAAAAGCAAGAAAACTAGTGAACTAATAAATAAAAACAAGGGTTGGTTTTATGAAAAAAAACAATAAAATTGATATAGCTCTGGGCAATTTGATATTAAAAAAGAAAGAAGAAAGCCAAATTGCTAGTATCATAAATGAAAAAGTTGAATTCACCACCAATGAGAAGGAAATTAATGTAATAATTCAGAATTATATTGCCCAACTGTATGCCAATAAATTCAAAAATCTAAATGAAATGGATGACTATTTACAAAAATATAAGTTGCCCAAGTTAAATGAAGAGGAAATTGAATACCCAAATAATCCTATCTCAGAAAAAAGAAATTCAACAAGCCTTTACTGAACTCCCTAAGGAAAAAATCTCCATGCCCAGATGGATTTATAAGTGAATTGCATCAAACATTTAAGGAACAACTGGTTCCAAATCTGTATAAACTCTTTGGGAAAATAGGTGAAGATGGAACTCTGCCTAACTTGTTCTATGACACCAATACTTAAATCAGGAAGAGTTAAAACAGAGAAAGAAAACTATAGACCTATCCCCCTGATGAATATAGATGCAAAATTCTTAAATAAAATCTTAGCAAAATGATTACAACTAGTTATCACTAGGATAGTACATTGTGATCAAGTAGGATTTATCACAGGACTTCAGGGTTGGTTCAATATCAGGAAAGCTGTCAGTATAAATAATTATATCAATAACAACCTATCAGAAATCATATGATTATATCAATAGATGCTGAAAAAGATTTTGACAAAATACAGGACCCATTCCTGCTAAAAAGACTAGAGAGGATAGGAATAAATGCACTGTTCCTTAGATTAATAAGCAGTATCTGTCTGAAACCAATAAGTATTATATTCAATGGGGAGAGGCTAGAGGTATTCCCAATAAGATCAGGGGTGAAACAACGATGCTCATTATTACCATTACTATTCAATATTGTATTAGAAATGTTAGTTTCAGCAATAAGAGAAAAAAATGAAATTGAAGGAATTAGAATTGGGAAGGAAGAGACAAAACTCTTACTCTTTGTAGTTGACATGATGGTATTCCTAGAGAATCTCAAGAAATCATCCAAAAAACTACTGGAAACAATTAGCAACTGTAGCAAAGTTTCCAGATATAAAATAAACCCTCATAAATCCTCAATTTATATATAAATATATATATATATATATATATATATGTATATGTATGTATGACTAGCAAGATACAGCAGGAAGAGCTAGAAAGAGAAATCACATCCAAAGTATCCTCCAACAATATAAAATACCTGGGAGTCTATTTGCCAAGACAGACTCAGAAACTTTTTGAAGACAATTATAAAACACTTCTCACACTAATAAAATCAGATTTAAGTAACTGAGTAAACATCAACTACTCATAGGCAGGTCGAGCTAATATAATAAAAATCCAAATTCTACGAAAACTAAATTACCTGTTTAGTGCTCTACCAATCAAAATTCCAAAAAAAAATTACTTTAATGAGTTAGAAAAAGTTGTAAGTAAATTCATATGGAGAAATAAAAAGTCAAGACTTTCCAGAGATTCAATGAAAACAAGTGCAAAAGAAGGTGGCTTATCCCTACCAGAGCTAAAATTATATTATAAAGCATCAGTCATCAAAACTGTCTGGTATGGGCTAAGAAATAGAGTGGTGGACCAGTGGAATAGACTAGGAGCAATAGCAGGAAATGATCATAGTAATCTGCTGTTTGATAAATCCAGAGTCCAGCAATTGGGATAAAAACCATCTTTTCAATAAAAACTGCTGAGAAAATTGGAAGTTAGTATGGAAGAAACTTAGATTAGACCAACACCTCACACCCTTTACCAATATAAGATCAAAACTGATACAGAATTTAGATACAAAAAAAAGCAATATTACACGCAAACTAGAAGATCAAGGAGTAGTTTACCTGTCGGATTTATGGAAAGGGAAGCATTTTATACCTAAGGAAGAGATGAATAACATCACTAAAAACAAAACTAGATGATTTTGATTACATTAAATTAAAAAACAGTTGCACAGACAACAGATCAAAAGAAATGTAGCAAACTGGGAAGCAATCTTTACAGTTAGTATTTCTGAAAAAGGACTCCTTTCTAAAATATACAATGAGTCAAAATTTTTTTTAAAAAAAAAGCCATTCCCCAATTGACAAATGTTCAAAGGATATGCAAAGGCAATTTACAGATGAGGAGATCAAAGCAATCAATAGTCATAAGAAAAATTGCTCTAAATCATTACTTATTAGAGAAATGCAAATTAATGTTTCTCTGAGGTACCACCTCATACCTCTCAGACTGGTCCATATGACCAGAAAGGATAATGATCATTGTTGGAAGGGTTGTGGGAAATCTGGGACACAAATAATTGTTGGTGGAACTGTGAACTCATCCAACCTTTCTGGAGAGCAGTATGGAACTACACCCAAAGGGCAACAAAAATGTGCATAACCTTTGATCCAACAATACCACTACTGGGTATCTACCCTGAAGAGATAATGAAAAATGGTAAAAACATCACTTGTACAAAAATATTCATAGAAGACCTGTTTGTGGTGGGAAAGAAAGTAAATCAAGTAAATGTCCTTCAATTGGAGAGTGGCTTAGCAAACTGTGGTGTATGTATATATGTCATGGAAGACTATTGTTCTTTAGAAACCAGGAGGTATGGGAATTCAGGGATTCCTGGAGGGATTTGCATGAACTGATGCTGAGCGAGATGACCAGAACCAGAAAAATATTGTATCCCTAACAACAACAAGGGGGTGTTGATAAACCTTGATGGACTTGCTCATTCCATCAGTGCAACAATCAGGGACAATTTGGGGCTGTCTGTGATGGAGAATACTGTCTGTATCAAGAGAAAGAAATGTTTTTGAACAAAGAGCAAGGACTATTACCTTTAATTTAGGAAAAAAACTGATATCTTATTGTCTGATCTTACTATCTGTTATACTTTATTGTTCTTCCTTAAGTATATGATTTTTTTCTCATCACATTCAACTTAGATCAATGCATACCATGGAAACAAAGTAAAGAATAATGGGCTACCTTCTGTGAGGGATGAGGGGAGGGAAGCAAGATTGGGGGAGAAATTGTAAAATTCAAAATAAAAACTTTCAAAAAATAAAGAAACAATCTAAATACATACAAATTGAAATAGCTGAACTATGCTATCTGCACTATTCATCTCAAATCTTAATCTATGTTACTTTGACAATCACAATCATTTATGCCACTCCAGAAGGGAAACTGTACCATTTTCCCTCAATAGATACTATGAAAAAGAGATGGCATCTATAAATTACACAATGAAAATGAACACCTATTGAGAAATACTATATTTATAAATGAAATTTTTCAGAGTTCAGAGTAAGCACTAAAACAGAAGAGCTGTTTAATTGACCTAGAATTTGCATTAAGGCATCATAGAGTTGGAAGGAATCACATTGATTTTAATTCAACTGAAATGAAATGAACTCTCCCTTTGGGTTATGAGCTACTGAGAGTTTTTTAGGCATTAAAGATATCTAAAAGAAGATGAAGAATATATCATAACCTAAAAGAGACAACATTATATATTTAGTATATATGCACATAAAATAAGATAAATATAATTATGATTTGTAGAAGGAAATAGAATGAACAGCATACAAACATCAGAAAAAGCTTGACTTAGGAGGGGATTCCTACTAAACCTTGAAGAAAAATCAGTGATTCTATGAATTGAAGTTAAGGAGGTCCTGTATTAAAGGCGTTAGGGACAACCAGTGCAAAGATGTAGATGTGGAAGATCTAGGAGACAAGTTAGATTATGTGGAATGCAGATGGCGTCAATGATATAAGTCCACCAAAGTTAGTTAAACTATAAATACCAAATAAATGATCTTCTTCAGGGACCTCTTCTTATAGCATCTCTATTAACTTTTATAAATATACAAATTGAACTAGATGTCCTACCTATTTCTAGTTCTAATTGTTACGAGTTTATGATCCTATTGACTATACTTCAATGCTTTTGTTTCACTTATTTTAGATTACAATTCCCTAGTAATAAATTTCAACTTATCCTTTCCAGACTTATTTTTCTTCACAGAAGAATGAAAAGAAAATAATAGTTCTCCTTTTCTCCATCAAACATTGTCATTTATATTTTCCCCAAAACTAGTCTTCTCCCTTCCATTTATTTGTTTATCTAGAATGATGTTCATAGCGTTCATTCCAAAACTTTACATAACATGACATATATATATACTATGAATTTAGGGGCTAATGTAGTATCAACTAAATGACCCTTTTGCCAAATATGACATGGATAGAATTGCTAAAAATCTCCAGAATCTTATTCCATGAGCAAAGATGAAACTGAACTCTTCCCCCAAATCCACCCAAATACCTTTAAATGACTCTGAACAAATTCTACAATGGCAGAACCCACAAAAAGATGGAGTGAAAGCATTTTCCACTCCAAGAAAACTTAGAAGATCAGTAGGAAGGACTCATCATGGAGAGAGAGAAGCAAGGTGCAGCCCAGCCTGTGTCTTCTAGTGAACATCCGGCTAGCATGGACCACAAACCAGTCCCAGCTATCCATGAACAGCCAGCGATAGCAGTTTTCAGACCTCTCAGTTGCTAGAGGCCAAAGACAACTTAAAAGATCATCAGGAATGGAGTAAGGAGGGAGCTTCAGAGCAGGTCATGGAAGCACAGACCAAATCCAGGAAACCTGACATAGACCTGGGTAGACACTGCACAGAAGTGGATGCTTCTGAAACTCTCAGCCTACAGAAGGTAAGGGGCTTGGAGGAAACTGGATCCCAGTTCCAAGGAGAGGAGAAGCAATAGCGCACCAGAGTTTGTGGCACCAGGGAAACAAAGAGCCCTCCAAATTCTAGGGCAGAAGGGTGAGCTTACGGTCTCTCATAAATCAAAACACAAGCCAGAAGAGGGGTAGAGAAATCTCTTCTTTGATCATATTACTTTGGAAGAATGGAAAACTTGCAAGTCCCCAGATGTATATTTGAAATAACTGCAGAAAATCCTCAAAGCTTGGGGAAGTATTCCCTCAACCCTAGAAGCAGAGCCCTACTTTAACTTTATTTTATTAATTTATTTGTTTTCATCCATTTGTATATGTAGATTTCCAACTTAAAAATTTCCCTCCACCCTACCTTCCTAACCCCCTCCCCTCAGCAGGGAACTGTCAGGTTAGCATTTTACATATTTTGTTAAACACGTTTACAAATTAGTAATTTTTTGCATGCGGAATTAGGATTAAGGGAAAGATATACATAAGAGATTTATCAGGGTTTTTTTCCCCTGTGGGTTTTTTTTCTTCCTCTGGTTGGGTTGACAAAGAGTTAATATCAAGTCATAGGTTGAAAATGAGCAAATAAAAGGAAAAAAAATTATCATATAAAGTTACTATGATGAAAAGAAGAATCAAATACAAACTCAGAAGAAGATAAAGTCAAAACTCCTACTTCTAAAGCCTCCTGGTCTCAGGCCATGGAAAAGCTCAAAAAGAATTTTGTAAATCAGGTAAGAGAGGTTGAGGAAAACTTAGGAAGAGGAATAAGGGTGACAAAACAGCCAATAATTGGATAAAGAATGTGTCAAACAATGATAAAAAAAATACCAAAGACTCCAAAAGAGATACCAAAAGTCAGTGAGGAGAAGTAGAAAAAGAGGCACAAAACTTTTCTGAATTAAAAACTCTTTTAAAAAAAGGAAGTACAAAAAAGGAGGTGCAAAAAGTCCTTGAAGAAAATAATTCCTTAAAAATTAGGATTGATGAAATTAAAGCTAATAACTTTGTGAGAAATCAGGAAACTATAATACAAATACAAAGAAATGAAAATAAGAAGCCAATGTGAAAAAAACAGCTGACCTGAAAAGTAGGTGCAGGAGAGGTAATTTAAAAAAAATTAGCAGATTGAAAGTCATGAGCAACTAAAGAACCTAGACTTCATCTTTCCAGAAATTATCAAGGGAAATTTCCCTAACATTCTATTTTTAATACATTTATTTATTTATTTTCAACAATATGCACATGTATATTTTTAAATTTAAAAATTTCCTTTTACCTTACCTTCCCATTCCCCTACCCTTAGCAATGGACAGTCAGGTTAGCATTGTTCATACATATTTTGCTTAACGTATTTACAGATTATTAATTTTTGGTATGAGGAATTAGGATTAAGGGAAAGAGATACATAAGAGATAATTTTTACAAAGTGTTCAGCAGATTCTGAAGGATTGGGTTTTTTGTGAGTTTTGTTTCTTCTTCATTTTGTTTTGTTTTCTTCTTCTGCAGTATTCTAAAAACAGAGAATTAAATAGAAATTAAAAGGATCCACCAATCACCCCCTGAAATTCCCAGGAATATTATAGCTAAATTCCACAGTTCCAAAATCAAGGAGAAACATGTTGCAAGCAACCAGAATGAAGCAATTCCATTATCATGGAGACACAGATGGGATCACATATATTTAACAGTTCTTCATTAAAGTATCACAGATCTTGAATGATATTTCAGAAGGCAAAGAACCTGGATTATTTCCAAGAATCAAATATAGAAAAGCTGAACATTATCTCAGGGGAAAAGATGAAATAGGGGACTTTCAAACTTTTATGATAAAATGACCAGAACTGAATAGAAAATTTTGATTTTCAAATACCAGATTCAAGAGATGGTAGGAAGATAAACAGGAAAGAAAAATCTTAAGGGACTTAATGATGTTGAGTTGTTTATATTTGTCCATGCTGGTGACTCATATAAACTTTCTCTTTATTTGGCAGTTAGACTATATATCTAAAAAAATAAAATTAGGTGATGAGAAAGGAATATATATATATATGTATATATATACATATATATATATATAAAGAAAAGGCAAGGGGGAGGTAGAATGGACAAAAAGAGAGAAGAAAAAGGTTTTAGAGTGGTGTGGAAGGGGGGAAATGAGAGTGCATTAGTGAAACTTACTCTCATAAAAATTGATTCAAAGAAGAAATAACAGACACATTCAACTGGGCATAAAATCCATCTTACCAAATTGGAAAATAGGAAGGGAAGAGTATAAAACAAAGGAGATGAGAAGAAGGAAAAGAAGGTAATGTAAATTGGGAGAGGGTGTAATCAGATATAAATCACTTTTGAAGAGGGTGAAAGGAGAGAGAGAGAGAGAAAAGACTAAAAGGTGGTGGAGGAATAGAATAAAGGAAAATACAGCTAGTAATAGCAACTGGAAAAAAATTAAAATAAATTTCACTGGTAAAGGTCTCATTTCTCAAGAAATGATGAACAGGCAGATTTTAGAAAAATTTGGACTTTCTTGAACTGATGCTTAATGAAGTTAACAGAACCAGGATAGTATTGTACACAGTAAAAGCAACATTAAGTGATGATCAGCTATGATCATTTCATCAAAGCAGTTATCAAAAACAGTTCTAAAAGGCTTGTGATGGGAAGTTTCATCCACATTTAGAGAAAGGACTATGGAATCTGAGTGCAGATTAAAGCATACTGTTTACACTTTAGAATTTTTTTTTTCTTTTTAGTGGTTTCCCCCTTTTATTCTAGTCTTTCACAGCATACCTTATATGGAAATGTGTGACATGATTGTGCTTGAGAAAACTTCACAAAAAAAAGAAAGTTTAAAACATATCTCCATATTAATTTGAAAAATAAATAAATAAAATTTAAAAATACAAAAAATATCCAAAACAAAAAAGAAAACAAAAAAAAAACCTAACCCCACCCAAACACACTTGGCAAACTAAGAAAAGTTCAATTAATTAAGGGCACTGCACCTTGATTCTCCTATTTTTGAATGAGATGCATCCCTCAGAAAAGTGGCTGGTTTGTGTGTAATGGGAGTAGCAACATTATAACGGAATTCAATCAAAACAATGTATGTATGTTAGACAAGTAGTCTATTGAACATTTCAAGTTATCAAACTGTCCCAAATAAATAATGTGAAGAATTGAAACTGCTTGAGGCAGCTAGCTAAAACTGATTAGAGACCTTTCACTACGCTGTACATCCTGTCTCTCATTAGCGAGGTCCACCCCAATACTCAGCATTGAATCCTGGCTATAATAATGAACTTTTCAGTTTTGTAAGCAAAGACAGACAAACTTGATCAGATTTAAGGCAAAACTCGAATGATCTTTGCCAGGGCTTTTAAGAAGAAGTGTAACAGGATTATTGATATGCCTGCCTTCTCTTTGAAGTATACATGGAAAGAAAACATATATTTGTTCATTCTACCATTTTCTTAATTAAACTATACATCCTTAATCCATAAATTATAGTAACTGACTATATCCCTGATAGAAGATAATTTACCTTGTGCAAGTGAGAATGAATATTAAGTTATATAAAACACAGAGGTAGCTTCCTACTCTTTTATCACAAGAACCCACATGTAATATTCAGAATTGTCAGTCACCTATATTGGAGTTTAGATGTACATCATTTATGTATTAGTTGGATAGAATCATAACCACACATTATTCACCTACACCGTGTCCCAAAACTGGCACTGAACCGCACTGCAAACAGTACACACATACATAATTAAATTCCCTATTATGAACAAATTTAGTAGCATGAGGGGAGACAAACTTCAGAGAAATAAATTTAATATAAAAGTAACTCCTTTTATAGGGAGAGAAATTCTGAGATATGGATCTACTGACTACTGCTATAAAGGTAGATAATAGGGGAGAAAATCTATTTAAAAGTCTCCTAGAATGAGGAAACATTTGACAGAAACCCGTTTCATTTAGTTTTTCTTATAATCTAGCTCCTATATCTGTTCCTACCAATGAATGTTCTAAGGGTAATACTGTCACCCCAAAAATTTTGGTAGCCTGGAGTAATATTTTCTTTCTGCATTTTATTGCTGTTTTAACTGGTGCTGGTGATAACTGTCTTTTCTTTTGAAAACTAAAGACCCTGAAAAGTATGTTTGCTCTTTCCTTGCTCCAATATAACTTTATTTTCCTTAATTGACCAGATTTCATGAATTCATTGTTGCTACTCCTTAAACTAAACATCAAATTAATTTCAAAGAAAAAGCATGTGTACTATTATTGTAAAAGATCACTTGCATGAGCCTATACTTGAACAGCAAATATGAGGTTGAATTTTGGAATATTGTATCCAGAGATTCTCACTTTATAAATACTAACTAGGTAGTGCAACATGCAGATTCTGTTGACAACCACTTACCCACTGATACCTGAAAGACTTTTTTTCCATGTGATTTCTAGGTAATGAAGTTTTCAATGACTTAATACATGATATAACATTAGGAGTCTTGATAAATTTTTTATTACAGTTTTGAATCACTTGATACATGTTATAACATTAGTAGTCTTGATAGAAATCTCTATTATTAATCTCATTATCCAGGATCAAAGAGTTCTAGACCACTATAGTTGACTAATTAATATACTGCTGAGAAATTAATTAAAAAGTAGTGAAGACATGGAAGAATAATGTTCCTCTCATACTGAGGCATGTGTATTTGAGCAGAGCTCCTTTATTATTATTTTAGTACTGAAAAGAAAATAGAATTCATTCATTTTAGCTTTCTTTGCAAAAGCATAAAATGACTTTTAAAAAGGGATATTATGTGTATGTAACTTTTTTAAAAGCACTTTATTTTATTTTATTAATTTATCCATAGGGCATTATTACAGTACAGCATTACAAAGTGATGAGATATATAATCTCACTAATGTTATTATCACAACCCACTCAAACTCATCCATTCCATGTGACTCTTGAATATGTCTTGCCACAAGTTTAGAACAGAGATTCCTTCCTTAACTGTGTAAGAGATTTCCTTGAGTAACTGGCATGATAGAGCATATGGGATAACCCTCATGAATCACTCATACCATCTTGTAATTTTTATTATACATTTATTTGATGATACACTTTTTGTGGTTTCTATTCCATATTTTCTTACTTGTGATATGTTGCAGTGTTCACATGATTTCTGTATCCCTCTGAATGATCTTTTGAATGATGCTTAACTTCAATTTTTTGAAGTCTAGGGTATTCCATGGATTACAGATATACAACAAAACTGGAAGAATATTGCTACTAAAATTATGGAACTTTGTTTTAGGGAGAAGTTTGGGTTCTTAAAAGTTGTTCAGTCTTATAATTATTTTTGACTATTTGTGATCTTATGGTCCATAGCACAACAGGTCTTTCCATCCTGCACTATCTCCCAAAGTCAATCTCACATTCATTGTTTCAATAATATTATTCATCTCATCATATTCTGTCTTCTCCTTTTGTCTCCAATCATTCCCAATATCAGGGTCTTCTCTAGTGTGTTCTGTTCTTTCATAATGTGACCACAGTATTTAAGCTTCAGCTTCATTACTGGTCTAATCAATGATTTGCCCAAATTAAAATCTTTATATAAAGACTGATTTGATCTCTTTGCTGTCTTCTTTAGCATTACATCTGAAAGGCAGTATGATTAAATAAGACGGGGAAAGGTGTTCTTCCTAATGAAGGCTTTAGCTAAGACTTGAGGAAACTCGGAAAACTAGAAGGTGGAAATGATGAAAGAGAAAGAGAGAAAGAGCTCCACAAAGGAGATCAGCCATTGAAAGGGCTCAGAAATGGGAGGTGAAATTTTGTGTGTGTGAGAAACAGCAAGAAATTCAGCATCACCAAATAATGGAATATAAAAAGATAAGTAAAATGAAAGAATTTTTAAAAAGTGGGAAGGATACAATTTGTGATGCATTTTATATATCAAACATAAGATTATAACTTGAATCTGAAGGTAATAAGAAACTATCAACATTTATTTAACTAAAGGAGGGAGAAAGTATAGGCTAAATGGTAAGATATACTTTAGCAATACTTAAATTTAATGTTTTAAATTTGAACTTTAAATGCTGTAACTTTAAATTTTAAATTTAAACTTTAAATACTTAAAGCAATACTTAATAACTGAGTGGCAAATCAACCGTATTGAGGAGATGTTTGAGTCTTGGAGGTTATTTCAGTAGTCCAAAACTGAAACAATGAGGGCTAGTATATGGAAAGAAACTGCATGAACAGTAAGGTAAATGTGGACCTGGCATGTTGTGAAGATAAAAGAAACAAGACCTCATTTCTAAGAAGATATGGAGTGAATGTAAATAAATACTTCTGAATGACACCTAATTTTTGAACCTGGAAAACTGGGATAATGATCTTGCCCTTAACCATAATAGAGAAATTGGAAGATTGGAGAAAATAATTATGAGTTCTGGTCTGAACATGCTGAATTCAAGATGTGTCAAGGACATGTTACTTAAGAAAGAGGAAGTGTGCATTCCAAGACAAATGGAGTACAATTATAATTTCCATCTGTTTCACTCTTGTATCTGTCAAGAAATCAAATCAATCATTGCTTATTTATTGTACTCTCATTCATTAAACACCTATGATTGTGCTATATGTGGAAATCAGGAAATAGCAGATATATCCTAGCAAACAAATTTAATTCCTGGGAGAAATATAACCACATTTACAACTTTGGCAAATTTTGTGGGTATTTTGGAATCCTCAAATATATTGTATTATAAGATAACAGATACAGAACTGAAATTGACTTCACATGTCAGTAGGTCCAACCCTCTTTTTAAGGTTGAAAAATCTTGATGCTTAGGGAAGGTAAATGACTTGTCTAGAGTCTTACAAATAGTCAAGTGCCTGAAGTAAAATTTAACAAGTCTTCATTACTCCAAGTACAAAGTTCAGTCACATTTCCCCCACTCTGCTTCTCTTTGAGTGTTTTTCTCAGTTTCTTGCTTAAATGGGTCTCAAAATTTGCTCTTAAACCTTTCTTTCTGGATTCCTAAATAGTATGTCAAAAGATATTCTTTGACAATCTCAAAATGAAGAGTATTATGCTTCTAAGCCTACTCTAGCTGATGAGCCTGGAGATTAGATTAGTTCCCAAAACAAAGCTAGACAAATTCAACAAATAATATTTTACAGTATTTCCAATGTTACTCTCCACCTTTTCTTTATAAGAAACAGAGTCAATATAACAAAAAAGGAGAAAGACTAAAGTGAGCTTTACTGCTTACAGTGGAAGTATAATTTCAAATAAACTTCCTTATAGTTTCAAACTTTCAAAGAGATACTTGAATAAAAATAATTTTCTCAACTTTAACATGAAAAAAATGAGCATTTTGAAAATTCTTCCAATGTTTAAGATCCAATAGAAAAAGCAAAAGGCTTTCCATAGAGCAATATGAAGTTGATACTGTATAAAACAAAGAATAATCAAACAAATGACCAAGTCATGTGGATTTGTATACAGAAATGAATTTTAATCCTGTTATCATAACTAGAAATTACCAAAGGTCATCAATAAATAACTTGGACATGCTGATTTATATTAAGTGTACAAAGAAATGGTATGAATTATAGGATATAGTATGAAAATCTGTGAAAAATCCAGACTTAACACCTAATTTTCTTATTTTGAGATATGAAGATGTTTTCTGTGTACTTTCTGAGGCTGAGCTTACTTCCCAATATTTTAAGAATTATATTATATCTGAAAAATATTTTAAAAACTTAATTTTTAAGAATAACAGGAGATTGACTTGTCTTAAGACTTTTTCTATTTGTACTCTATTGAAAAAACTGAGAAAATGATATCATCAGCCCCATCAGCAGCAGCATTCTAATTATTTATGAGAACTTTAAAGTACTTCCAATTTTACAAAATGATATATAATTATAGATATAGATATATTCTCATTTGTTTCTCACAATTATCCTGTGAAATAGGGACAATAGTATCCCAATTTCACAGATATAAAAGCAGGTCTTTTTTATGAGGAACTGGAAGCTAAAAAGTTTACTATTTTGCTAATGAATTCACTGGTCTAGTTCTTATTCTTTCTAATTAGAAGTTCTTTTTCTATATTGTAAAATGTAATTTTAACTTGTACAATGTTCATAGGTGACCAGAACATTCTAACATCTGGTGCTTTGAATTAATAGTACCCAAACTACCTAATCTACTTGTGACTCTGACAAAAATTATGTGATTCCTCCAAGTGCTTCAGCATAGCCCAAGGCAAACAGGCAGCCTACAGTGGTAAGACCTCCACATGCTTCAGTATAGCCTCAGGGAAACATAGAAACACTTCATTGACCACCAGACACCAGCATTGGGACCCTACTTCAGCACCAGGCAACCTGTCAAAACCTTATGACCTCCATCAGTGTCAGTCATCTCTGACCCCACTCTCTTAGTACAGCATTAGACACAAGGATTCCCCAAGGATGAAAGAACAGCTCCAGGCAAGTATCTAGGACCTATAACCCCTGGCACAAGAAACCTGAGACAGTCCCCCTTCACCCAAGAACAGAGCTTAAATTTAAAAGAAAGAAAAAAGGCAAAGGAAAAAAATGGACAAAACTCACCAACCAAAAAAAAAAAAGAATCTGACAACAGAAAGTTATTATGAAGTCAGGAAGATTAAGATAAAAACTCAGAAGATGACAATAATATCAAGACACCTATGGGTAAAAATTAAAAGAAAAATGTGAGGCAGTATCAAGGCCAGAAAGAACTCATTAAAGAGATTAAGAAGGAACTTGAAATCATATAAGGGGAGGTAGAAGAAAAATTGGGAAAAGAAATGAAAATGATGCAAGAAAATTATGAAAAAAAGTGTCAGCAACTTGGGAAAAGAAAATAACAGCTTAAAAAGTAGAATTGACCAAAAAAAAGAGATACAAATGCAACTGAAGAAAACAAATTCATACAATTACAAAATACTTTTCACACAAATGAATCGATATCTAAACAATTGAAAGAACATCAACCGCTCATGAATAGGCTGAGCTAATAAAATAAATGTGACAAGTCTATGTAGACTTAGTGCCTCCTGGTACCAAGAATGGTGCTCTGTCCACTGAGCCACTCAGCTGTGTCACAGCACACTTTTGAAGAGGGATAGAATGAAAGGCAAGAGAAAATATAATAAATGATAGTGGGGTGGAATGGATGGAAGGAATTACAATCAGCAACAGCAACTATGGAAAAATATGGAATTAACTTTTCTGATGGATTTATGATAAAGAATGTGATCCACCCCAGAGACAGCTGATGGTATTGGAACACAGATGAAGATCATTGTTTTTCTCTTTCTTTCACTTTATTTCTCATGAGGGTTTTATTTTTATTTCCTATCAATTGGAAAATGCCAGAACAAGTTGTCATATATGAATGTAAATGGAATGCTTTTGTGCAATAAGAAATGATGAAATCAGATTTCAGAAAAAATACCTAGACTTGTACAAACTGATACAAAGTGAAATGAACAGAACCTATTGCACACAGTATCAACAACACTGTGGGATGATAAACTATGAATGACTCAGCTTTTACAAGACATGCAGCGATCCAAGATAAGTACAAAGTTTTCAAGAGCAAAAATGCTATCTATACCCAGTTAAGGAATAATGCACATCAGTTTTTTCAATTATTTTATTTGTTTTCATAATTTTTCCACTTGATCTTTCTTCATTCACAACTATGACTATTATGGAAATATTATCTCTATATTAGCATAATCATGCTATATCAAACAGCCTACCATTTTATGAGGAGGGGAAGGGAGGAAGGGAGGGAGAAAAATTTGAAACTCAAAATCTTGTAAAACAATGCTAAAATTTTTTATTGACAAATTATTGGAATAAAACAAAATGATATCAAAAATTTTCAAACATGAAATTGGAGAGGGAATATAGGGGAAAAGTTTTCTATTGCCAGTCTCCTTTTTGTTAAGGTCAAAAAAATCATTATATCAAAGAGTTGAGAATGACCTGGATCTTTTTAGGCTTTTCATGTAGTTTAAGTTGAACAGGTTTCTGGGGGGGGGGGGGGACCATATCAAAAATAGAATCTTCAGATCGTCAAAATAGAACTGCTCATTTAGAGGAATTCAATAACTATTAAGTTAATTGAAAACATGCCCAACTTCAAGACAAATGTAGAGTTCCGTGACTGACAGCCATACAGAAAAATCCAAAAAGAATTCTAACAAAGAGGAAGAGGGTTTTGGTTTTTAGTTTAGTTTATGATTGAATTTATTATTTTTATAGTAATACTATTTAAACTCTGAGAGGAATCAGAAAGCTACGGTAGGTGAGAACAATTGTAAATCATTTGTTCAGGGGGCAGTTAGGTGGACCAGATAGAGTAATGACCCTGGAGTCAAGAAGATCTGAGTTTAAATCTGTCCTCAGACACTTAATACTTACCTAGCTGTGGGACCTTGGGCAAGTCACTTAACCCCATTTCCTTGCCCAAATGCCCCCTCCAAAGAAAATCATTAGTTCATTTATTGACCAGTCCTTTAAGTCAATAAACAATTATCAAGGGCTTACTATTTGCCAGACTCTTGCAATTTTTAGGTATACAAAGATACACAAAAGATTTTTGGTATATAATGAAAAATAAAAGAGAATTCTGGCTCTCAAGAAGCTTACATTCTAACCACAAGGATTCATAGAATCATCAAAGCTTAGAACTAGAAGGAACTTTAAGGATCATCTTCTGCATTCCACCTTTATTTAAACAGATAGTAAGAATGAAAAGATCTAGCTCAGCCTCAGCTCCTTTGATATAATGACTTTTTTGACTTTTCAAATATAAGGTGTCAATATGTTCTGCCATCTTCCTCCTGTGTTGCTTCTCCCATTTCTAAAGGAGTATATTTAATTGAAAAATCATACAGTTTATAGAATGATTGTCTTAAAATCAGGAAGAGTTGAATTTAAATCAGATACTTCTAAGTTGTGAGACCCTGAGCAAACTAATTAACCTCACTGAGACTCAGTTTCCTTATCAGTAAAATGAGCTGGTTGAACTTGATTGCCTCTAAAGGTACTTCTGATTTTAAATCTATCCTCTTCTGATATTCTTCAACAATCTTTCTTTTCTTTTGAAGCTGGCGGGCTCTTTTTCAAACCTGTTTCAACTAGCTGTGGTAGTTGAATAGTAGACTGAAATAGTAATTCAGGACACCTGATGTTAGAGAGTTTTGGTTGCACAGGATCACAATTGTCACCCAAAGTCAGACAACTACTTACTGTAAGAATTCAGAAAATCTGGATCTTAGTCCCAACTCTGTCATTTGTAAGGGGACGTAAATGGAATGAGTCTGGTATATATCACAGATTAGAAAAAAAATGACATTTCTTCGAGTTGTGTTTCTTTTCTTCCAAAATTCTACTTTAGTGTTTATTTTACTTCAAGTCAGCTAACACAAGACCACAAACCTGCTGAATTTTATTCCAGTGTTCATATAACTATATTTTGATATTTCTCATTCAAATCAGAAAGATATGCAAAATATCATCATACAATGAACCATAATTAATTTTCTAATTTGTATAAACCCTTATTTGACCCTTTTGACTCTCAATTTGTCTTCAGAAATATACAAATATCTCAAAAGGCTTGCGTGACTTCTACTATCACTGCCCTAGATAAAATTTTTGGTTTCAATCATATTGTTTAGAATCACACAGAGGATCTGTGAGTTATTTTCCTTAGCTTTGTAGTAGAACAACAATGACCTTGGTATATTCCCAGATCCTGTGTTCTCCTCTTCCCCACAGACTTTCCTATACCTAAATGTTCTCAGTTCTCTGTGTGGGAGTCAACTTTCCAGAGATGTGGATATGCCTCAGATCAAAGTAGATCTCTTATAACATAATCCCTATGACAAAATTTTATAATGTAATTAGTCTGTTAAACAAATATTGATCCATCAAAATTAAGGGGTGAGAGAAAAAAATCTTTGAAGAAGGTACCAAATTATTACCATGAATCTAAAATTAAAGAGGTGAGGTGATAGACCATTGATTGAAATTAGTATTTCCTGGTCAAACATATGTTTCTACTCTTAGAACAGCCCAAGGAGTTAAACAGGACATAAGAAAACATGAGACCTATCAAAGAAGAGAAAGTCAAAACTAAAGTTCAAGGTTTAGGGGAATCACCCAAATCTGCATCTTAGAATGAGGTGTTTGAATGAGTTGAATGAGAAGTTTTCCTTGATATTCTGATCAAAGTATCTGAAAAACATTTCTAGAAATGGTTTGAAGAATTAGGATTTTTATACTTTGTACCAATATCCCTTTTATTTCTGTCATTAAGAATTCTGCCAAGGTTTAAGGTATCATAGTTATTAACCCTATACATGGAATTCACGGTGTTAATGCCAATGGTAGTGGCAATACTCCCAGTTGGCAAGCTACAATATATTTTTGAAGGAACTTTACTAAACTGCAAAGTCTTAAACCAAAATTCCAAATCAGTAGGATGGATGGAATCTGTTCATTTACAATATACACGAATTCTAATATAATATTGAATGAATGAATGAGGAAAAACATAAAACAATAACAAACAATATGACATTAAAATTCCAATGAATTAAAACCCTAAAGTAGCAGATTATGGTCTTCATATTTACCACATGAATCTTTGGACTATTCCTTTTTGCCAAGAAATAGATAGTTCCAAATCTCAGCCTGCAATATTATCAGCAACATTTTTAATAACTTCTTTTCTATATATTATTTATTTTCTTCAAATATTTCACTGAGTTTTAACTTTTTTTTGCTTGTTCAATATATCCATTCAATGCTTTTCTTTAGAGAGTTCTTTGTAACAAGTTTTACCAGCAGTTTCTTCACTAAAGATTCATAATTAAAGAAAACCATTTGAAAAAATCTCACAAGCTCCTACAGGTTCAGAGCAATTAGGCTAGGTAATTAGAAACCTGATAAAAGGGAAACTTGGGAGAAGGAATTAAACCCCTATTGAACATTTATATCAAAAAAGTGAATAAGGAATAGAGTAAATTAAAAGTATAGTTTTAGCTAGTGGGCAAAGGATAAAGCCAATTATTTTGGGGAAAATTATTATTTATCTAGATTTAACTCTTCATAACATGGAGAAAATCAGAGACACCCTTGTAGGAATAAAAACTTGGTGTTTTTCATCTTGTAATCAGAATTTCATTTTGTCCTGAATTAAGGGGGAAATAACTATATATTTTGCTCTATTTCTTTTCAGCATTACAGTGCTTTTAAATATAAAGTATAGAATAGTGAAAGAGGGAAGGAAGGAAACAAAAAAAGGAAGGAGGGAGAGAGGGAGGGAAGAAGAGAAGCAGGGAGAGGATTTAGTCAGAGAGAGAGGGGGAGGAAGGGATAGGGAAGAAAGAAATGAAAGGGGAAAGGAAGGAAAACATGATAATCACTATGAGTTGAAATCTTTGATTCATCTCAAATATAGCTTGTTTCCAGAGATTATTTCTTTCAAACTTTCTTTCCTTTTTTTTTAAAATGAGCATTCTGGAACTAAGAAAGACTAAGTATGTTACAGGCAAGGCCATGCAAATATCTAGAGGCTGGCATTCAACCTTTTTATGTTTAACTTCATTTTTTATTCCATTGAATTCATACAAACTTCACTAGGCATATCTTAGAGATCTTTGTTCATTTTGATCACTTGGGAGAATTTGTGAATGTTTTATCAATTGAATTTATTGTATTTCTGAGGATTTTAGTTGCCTGTTATCTCAAGAAATTTCTGCTCTAAGAATGAGCTTTTCCAAAGAAAAGTTTGTTCCAGTCATTCAAGTGATGCCAAATCTCATTTTAACAATCTCTTGGTCAAGGATTTTGGGTTGTTTAGACACATACTATGTTTTCACAGTAAAACCAATTCAGATTTGATCATTCAGGCAAGAGTCAGGTGACTAAGAAAAATATAAGATTTCCCTTGAATAAATGGTTCTAAACTTCTATTTCAGTTTGCTTGTGATGATGCGGCAGGAGAGTACAGGACATCTGCAAGAGGCCAATTAGGATGACATCACAAACAAAATGCAACAAAGACTGTTTCCTGGAAGGCAAAACTAAGCTTCAATCTACTTTGTTTGACTCTTTACCAGCTGCTACCTCCCAGAGGTGACTTCACAGGATCAGCAGCATAAATAGCAATTCAAAAGAGTTAGCGAAACCCTGTATTAAATGTCCTCTTCAATGACAAAAAGGAGACATCTTTCTCTCACTGCTAAAAGGCAGTATTCTTTGTCATTTCAAAATTCTTCTTCCTAATGATGACAACAAAAAGAACAAAAAATTGCTAGTGTGTTAAGACTCAATGTGTCTGAATAAAGGGTCTGTGATTTTTTTAGCTGTTTGTAGCATGCAAGATTTTTAAGCTAACCCCACCACGGTTTTGGTATTGTCTTTAAGGGGACTACCATGCAAAGGGGGATCCAGCTGCTAAAAAAGGTCAATCCTGAACAAAATTATGAAGCAAGACTTTTTGTGACTGTCTTTTCAGGGATTGCCTTCTACATCTTCATCCCTTTTCCACTTACAGAAGTACCATACCACTTTCCCTGGTATTCTCAGAGTGTTTTCATTATTAAAGATATGAAATTTCAAGAAGGAAAAGAGAGATATTTGAGGTTAAGATATTAAATCTTACCATCTTACTGACCATCCATTATAAGAATGGGTGAAATTTGTTCCTTTAGTGACATTTAAATATAGTGGAAGCAATTAAAATCAGGATTTAGGATAATATAATCATACTTAAGGGTTATCACCTTCAGCTTAACATCTATTCTTAGATGGAATATCTCAATAGATCCTCACAGCAACACTGGGAAATAGGAGTTATTATTATTCCTATTACAAATAAGGAAACTGAGATGAATTTAAATGATTTGCCAGGAATCATAAGCTGGAAAGCTTATGAAGCTGAATTTGAACTCAAATCTTCATGATTGCAGGTCAAGTGTTTTTTCTACTGTTCCCCTAAGTGCTTCATATTGCTGCATAACTTAATAGTACAATATATTTCTAGTTTAACTAATTAATGAGGTTAATGATTTTAAACATGTAAAATGAATATTTAAATAAGAGCACATATGAGAAAATATTTGGTATGATTCATATAAAAATAGTACTGTAAGAACCAGTCTATTATGTAAAGAAACTAGGCAAATTATAATTGAAAGTTCAGATGATTTCCTAGACCAGGCTAATTTATTTTATTTGGGTTTTTTTTGTTTGGTTTGTTTGTTTGTTTTTTTAACTTTTTGCAAGGCAATGGGGTTAAGTGGCTTGCCCAAGGTCACAAAGCTAAGTGTCTGAGGCTGGATTTGAACTCAGATACTCCTGACTCCAGGGCTGGTGCTCTATCTACTGTGCCACCTAGCTGCCCCCTAATTTACTTTAAATATATTACAATATTATATTGATAATGGCTTCAACAAAATATTTTCTAAGAACATCACACTTTTTCTACTGATATGAAGTTTAAATAATATATTGATATGCAAGTTTGTATTGGGATAAAGTTCATGTCTTCTATATTATTGTTCTTATTACATTAATATATAAATATACAACTCAGAAATTAGGACTTTTTTGTTTTTTCTATAATAAAATATCTTTAATGAGCAATCAGATTTATTTCATCATGGTTAAACTGAATTCTATTTCAAACTATAACCACAATCAAATAAATTCACAAAAATAATATATGAGTCAAATCACCAAAGTATTTTCAATTTTCTATATGGAAACATATTTGTCTTTATCCAGGTGTGTGGACACAGTATGCTGGATTTATTTTGTCCTTGTCACAGAATAGCAAGTCTATCAAGTCTTGTAGTCCTTGGCACTATGCTTCTCTTAATGCAACCTCAGTTTGTATCAGTTTTCTTAGCTGATAATCAACATTCTGATATTTTTTTTCAGATAACTGACATGGAATCATGTTTTCCCCATCCATTTATTTGTTTTTCAATGGAATAAGCAAGCATTTTTATAACATAATAAAAAAGATGATTATACATGAAACTGCAAATTTGCTATAAACAATTTGCTATTCCTTTCAAATATTCAACTTAATTGTAATGGAAATATTTTTCTTTTTTCCTTCCTATATACATTAGAGATGATTAGTATTAGGAACACACAGACACACACACACACACACACACAAATGGAGGTATGCACAAATATGTATATGTGTATAAATATATAAATTGTAAAATTATTCGACGCATACTTCTACTTATCAGTTTTTCCTTCCACCCACTATGACAAACAACCTCTGTTTGTAAAAATTAATTTTAATTAAGAGACTGTTAAAAACAATATGGTATAGTTTAAAAATAATGGTTCTGGAGCTGAGATCTAGACAATAATCCTCCTTCTGGAATTACTACTTTTGGGGCATTAAACAACTGATTGAATTTCATTGGTATTAATTTCATCACATATAAAATGATAACATTCACTTAGAAGGTCTCTGATTTCTGTTTCAGTTCTTATAATAAAAGTAATAAAAGGATCATTTTTGGAATAAAATTAATGAGCTTTGTAAGCTATTGGTTTGAACATATATATATATATATATATATATATATATATATATATATATATATATATGAATGGGCACATGCTCAGAAGGCTTTAATTTTTTCTTTTTTTGGTGGTGTGTTAGTTCAGGTTGAAAGATACTTGACTACTGAGTAAATGGGGTGCTACTAAATCTACAGTGGACAAATTGAATGCTTGTAAAATATTGCTAATCACTCAGTTTCAGTAGTCATTGAATTATTAGTCAATGTAGCTACATCTCTTAGATTTGAGCTAAAATAAACTATCAAATCAATGTAGAGATTTATGAATGTAGCAGAAAAGAAAATCTGTAATCTTTTAATGCTGTTAAAATCAGGGAATCTTGTTAAGGGTATGGAAAGTTCTTTGCTCTTGAGATATAAATTGACTCCTATTGTTTCATTATTTAAATGTGAAATTTGTATCTTGATCTCCTCATTTCCAACCCCAGTCTTTAATCTTCTCCCTGATTCCAGTAACCTAAGAGGGGGAGGGGGGAGAGAGTTCCCCTTTTGCCCTCAGTGCTCAGATAAGGGACAAAGCTGTAAAACCCGAGTTGGACCCCTACTCAGGGTGGTTCACTCTCTGGCCCAGTCAGTTCTCTCTCTCTGCTATCTTTCCTTCACTTCCTCTCACTATTTCTATCCTCAGGCTCTGCCTACCAAGTCACTGTGCCTAACCTTTTGTTATTCATTCTGTCTTAAGAGCTTGTTGACCCTTTGGGAGGAAAAGTTTCTGTAACCTGTTTACTTTGTTATATTTCATAATAAAATCCTGCAGTTTTCAAATGCCAGAGAGTGGTCAAATTGCTTTTCAGGGCCTCCACATTCCTATGCTTATCTGGTTATCCCAGATTCCAGCAGCAATATTATAAGACAGTGAATTTAACTTAGATTTAATACAAGTGATGTCATTTGAAAATGTTGCCTTTACCTTTCTTTATCATGAACTCCAAATTTCATAATTAAATAAAAGTATTTGGGAGTTTTGTTGCTATATTGACATTTTTAATGATGATAACTAACATGTATATAAAACACTTTTGGATTTAGAAAACAATTTACCTTCACTCTTCTTTTTCTAGATTTTATCTACTGCAAATTTTCCATTGTAAGTAACACATTTTTATGGGGACTTTCAAAGTTGAATAGGAAAAGAACTTGTTAGGTTCACTGGGTACTTGTGTTCTCTGGCCAGCAGAGAGAACTGTTCTCAGCTTGCAATGAATGAGACAGGGAGGCAGAGATGGTAAAAGCACTACAAATTTTATTAGGATCACACAGCAGCTTATATACTAGTCTACTTCCATATTCATGGACAATTCATGCTACCAACTTAAGCACCAGTCATATTAAAGATTACATATTGGTTAGACCATTACACATTGGTTAAACAGTTATACATTCTTATGCATACTTCATTGCTCTTGCTATAATGCAATTCTTTGGTCATGCTGATCTTATGAAAAGCAAAGGGGTTTGGGTTATGATGGTCTCCTGAGAAATGGAGCTAGGATGTTTGCAAAACAACAAGAGGCCAAGAGGGTCTTTAAAACATTACCTTTGTCATTTCACAACTGTGGTCTTCAAGGATCCCTAACAAGAACTGATCTAGAATAGTGCATAGAAAACCAACTTAATAGGAAGACCTGAGTATAATTCTTAATTATTTCACACACTGACTATTTGACCCTGGCATTTTACTCAATCACTAAGTTTTCCAAATCTTCAAGCTGAATTGTAAAATTTTAAATTCCAAATGTTTATTAATCTGTGAGGGAAGAAAACTTTCATTATAATATGTCCCTTCTCCAGTAATCATGAATCCAGACCAAAAATAAAAATAAAAAATATACTAAGAATACTGAAGTCATGATAGATATACTTTTTTTGTTATTGCAAGGCAATGGGGTTAAGTGACTTGCCCAAGGTCACACAGCTAGGTAATTATTAAATGTCTGAGGCCGGATTTTATCTCAGGTCCCCCTAACTCCAGGGCTGGTGCTCTATCCAGTACACCACCTAGCTGCCCCTAGAGTATACATTTTTAAGTTATGATATTGAAAAACAGAGTTTGAGATTGCAACGGTCTTTGGCCTTGCCATTTGTATTATGGAACTTTCTTTTGACTTATTGAATAAGGGGCATAATCTCAAAACATATGGACACAAATGATGTAGAAAATTTTGCCTCACAAGGATTTCTTGACAGAAACTCCAGGCTTCCAATAGGACTTCTTTAAAAACATGTACTACTTGCTGCTATTTTATAATCTCAGGCTGTTTGTATGTGTTAATGTCAATGTCCTGCCCCAATAACTGTGTGATACTTAGATCAAAATTTTAATTTACATCTTCTAGTGTCAATTGCTTTGAGTATCATTTTGCCCCACTTGTCAGAGCATATGAAATTTATTGTTTGAAAAACAGACAAAAACTTTCAGTAGAAAATGTATTAATTCAAAACTTGTTGGAGATATTAATGTGTGAAGTGCTTTACCTTTTATCATGATCATGTGAGTAGAATTATATTCTCTAGTGCATTAGGCACAGATGGAAAATTCCTAAATTTGGCAGTTTCAGTCTTACTATTTGATTTGCTGCATGTCTCTAAATAAACAGCTGGATTTCAATTGCCTAATTTTTAGGATAGAACTACTCTTTTGCAATTGCAGTCATAGAAATGATGGGAATATTGTTTCCTTAAATGAGAAGCATTTGAATTACCCGTTCTATATTAAAAAAGAACTTTTTCCATTTACAATTTAGATACAATTTTCCACAAATTTCAGAGTACATATTGTCTCATTTAGTTTCCATTGGGTACACGCTAAATAAAAACTCAAAATATGACTGTGAGGGTAGAGTCAAGGTGGCAGAGTAGAGAAAGCATTCAGCTGATCTCTCCTAACATTCTGCTCTAAACAATTCTTAAATAATACAGCAAATACAATTCAGGAATGGCCAACAAAAGGTTAAAGTGAAACATTATTT
The DNA here is from genome assembly GCF_037893015.1 of Macrotis lagotis. Classification (NCBI taxonomy): domain Eukaryota; kingdom Metazoa; phylum Chordata; class Mammalia; order Peramelemorphia; family Peramelidae; genus Macrotis; species Macrotis lagotis. Next base: position 83,172,594 of record NC_133659.1, read on the forward strand.
CACCCTCGTGACAACATAGGAAGTCAAAGAGATCTGTACTATGAGGTGAAAGCTGACCTTTGAGTTCATGTGGATGAAACAACAGGGGTGAGACTAGATGATGGTGACAGAAACAACAGCACCTTCAGAAACTCTCAAATCAGAGATGGTAAAGACATCTGGTAACTGGTCAGAAAGAAATCTAGGGAACCACTTAGCTATCATGGGACGCAGAACTGGTTACTATATGGTAAATCCATTGTTTATGTACACTTCTGGGTCAGAGGAATACTTAGAGAAGTCATGGGGGGTCAGAATGATTTCCAATTTCAAGGGATCAAGGTCCAAGATTAACAGCATCAATTGAATTTCCAAAGGATCAGGGGCACTTCTTGGGTAAGGAGCAGAACATAGACCAATTAAGAAGACCAAACCTCTGCCCAGATGACATCACCTTGAAAGCACTGAAAACTTCCAACTTCCATGAATAATTCTTCTTTACTCACATTTAAATTTGACTCCAACATTAACAAGAACTTTCAAGTCAAGAAATAGGGTGGACAACAACAAGACAACAATAGGAACAACAAATGACTTGAAAAATAAATCCACAAGTGATCATTGAAAAATTATTAGACTACCTGAAAGCTATGATTAAAATAATTGACATCAATTTCAATAACTTATGAAGGAAAATTGCCCTGATAAGAATTTATCAGGGAAAATAGACATTGAAAGAATTCACCAATCACCTCCTGTAAAGATGGGTTAGACCTTTACAATTCTATTTCAGTCTTGAATTTATCTTTAATATAGAAATTAGTATTATTTTAATTCATTAGACCAATTCTATTTGATTTTTTTATTTAACATGATTTTCTTATTCTATTTGAATATAATATTCATCAAAGATTCTTTTCAAAGCTGGATAACAGTCTATATTTTTGTTCCTTTTGTGAGGAGTCAATTTTGGTTTATTTGCAAGTTTAGTGTTCTTAGGTCAGGCTATTTCTTCATGCTTGTTTATGTATAGAATTATAAGAATATATATTTCCCCAAGAATTTCTTTAGCTTCCTCAGTATCCAAGTCCATTTTCCTTCCTTTATACTCATGGGCCTTTCCTCATTCCTGAACAATTTTATCATTGTGGACCTCTTGACAAATGCTGTGATAGATACAATCATACATGTTTATATAATTAGCTATTTATATGCAAATACATATATGGACATATGGGTGTATATTCCCTTTCCTCAGCCTTGGGAAGGTATAGTTCTCTATCATGTAAGTTGATGACTGATGAAAGAATCTTCTGTTTTGAAAGACATTTTTGATATACTGGATAACAACACCAAATATATTTTCTTATTTGAAAAATGAATAAGTTTAACTCTGGTGAAGGTCAGTGCATTCAGAATTAGGACTGCAGTGTTAAGCATACCCCACCTTTAAAGAATTCTATCAAATAACTGCTAGGACTCTTTTGCTATTCATTTAGGAAGAATGAACACACTTGACAGCTTTACAGATTTGTATTCATTTTCTTTTGCTTTTCAAGTTCCAGAAGAATTTTGTGCAGTGGTTCAGTGTTGAATCTAGGACATATCACCAGCAGTTTGTCAGAGTTTATTCACTTCTCCTTTTATTTACACTGATACTGAAAATGTAATTTACTGGTGCAAAAACAAGCAAGTAAATACACTAAAGAGACATTTCTTGCCAACCCTATGTAAAAAGTATACAATTATTTGCATGATAAAACATAATGAAACATAAAATGATAAAAGCATAATAATGTGATAAATACATAATTTTCCTGGCCATATTCATTGATTTAAAAAATCTTTATATTCATGCAAGTTCAGAAAGGACAAAATAAAACTGAATTCATTCTCACTCACTAGAAAAATTAAAATTAATTAACCTAATAAGATAATGGCATAATGTGAAAAGGAAGTGAAAATTAATCAAAGCCCCAAAGGATGGACTAAGAAGTCTAAAACAATGGTACATAGTAAGCATTTATTAAATTCATGTTGAATTGAATTGAGGGAAGAGGAAAAATAAGTAAATGAAAAGTCATGGATTAAATGCTTACTATTTGCCAAGCACTATTTTTAAATGCAAGGAACAGAAATAGAAAAGTAGACTAGTCTCTGTTGTCACTGAGCTCATGTTTTAATTAGGGGAGACAACACACAATGCAAAGAGGGTTTCAGATACTGAAAGAATGATAAGATTCAGAGGTCCTAATAGTGCACTGGTGAATCACAACATATTCTGAAGAGCGCAGTATTTAAGAAAAAGATAAGATCCTGTGGATTTTAGGGAATACTCCAACTTGCAAAGAGATGCCAGCCCTTCCTAAAGAGATGACCTCCACAATGGAACTGTAAGTTTTCACTTATGTTTGACAGAGTCTCTGGGGAAGATTTATTGCACTAGATGATAAGGTAGCATTCTGAATCATTGATAGGAGTCCCCGCATAGATGAAATTAAAGATCAATTAATTTAATGAAGATGGACTCTAGTGAGAATATTCTAGTTATTTTGCTTTTAATTCAATTTTGTTAAAGTCATATGCTAGATAATGATAACAAAACAAGTCAAGATGGTAGTGAATATGGTCTCTACTTTCAAATAAACTTCAATAAAATCCCAAACCTTTACTATGTTCAACACAATTAGGTTTTTATTACTTAAATTTATTCACTCTGGATTTTTGCATCAATTAATTAACACTACATATTGGTATCACAGATGCCCATAGTTGGTAGAGGACTGAGTGACCATTTAGGGAGGGGTAAAGTGAAGAGAATCAATGTATTGCTCTGACTATATTCTGGTAACATTGCTAAGTATTTTACAAATATTATTTAATTTAGTCCTCATAACATTGTTCAGGGTCATTTATATCATTTTACAGCTGAAAACTGAGGTAAACAGAAAGCGATGTGTGTGTATGTGTGTGTGTGTGTGTGTGTGTGTGTGTGTGTGTGTGTGTGTTTGTATGTATGTCTCTGTGTGTGCGTGTGTGTGGTGCATTACTTGTCTATTTAGACCTAAGATAGTAAGTATCTGAGATTAAGTTTGAACTCAGAACTTCTGGAAATAGGGCTAGCACTCAAGTAAAATAAGAGTTTACATTTATCTAGTGGTTGTCATGTGTTAAATGATCATTTTACAATTCTTATCTCATTTGATCTTCAGAGTAACACTGTTAGGTCAGGGCTATTATTACCTCAATTTTAACAGACGGGAAACTGATGCAAACAGAGATTGAATAACTTACCCATGATCACAGATCTTGTGACATCACATATAAACTGCAGGTCCAGTGTTCTATCCAATGAAACACCAGTTTGCTCTAATTTCACTATAATTTTCAAAGGAGTATAATTGCCTTATCTTCCTTGACTGCTATTTTTTTTTACTTTCAAATTAGCCATGTCTAAAACAGAACTTTCTCTTATCTCAAAAACTCTTCTCTACTCAACTTTCCTACTTCTATTAAGTGAACTAGCATTCTTATAGAACTCCCTAATTCATGACTTTTTTCATTATTATAGAGGAATCTTTATGCTTCATAACTCTACATAGCCAATGATCTGTTATATCTTATATCTGCAATATCTTTCTCATTCTAATCTTTCTCCTATCTTGCAGAACTATATCATTAACCAGTCTCTAAATCTCTAGATTATTGCAATGTCCTCCTTTAGACAATTCAATCTTCTCTATTCTCTGCATAGTTTCTAAGAAGAATTCCTTAAGAACCAATCTGACCATGTCACTCCCCTACTCAATAAACTCCAGTGGTTTCCTGTTAACTCTAGGATCTATATCAACTACTCTCAGGCTTTTAAAACCCTTTACAATTTGGTGCCCACTAATTTTTCTAGTCTTCTGGATTACATTAATCTATAATGTAGTCAAACTGAACATTTTATTTCTTCAGATACAACATTGCATATCTCACCTCTAAACATGTTATACTGACCAATCTCCTTGCCCACATGGAAAGTTCTGCTTTCTTATGTCTATCACATATTATATGCACCTTTTTTCAAAACACATTTCAAGTATAATATTCTCCTTTAAACCTTTTCTGATCCCTCCACCATTGCCACTGACTTCTCTTCCTACCTTAAATTTAACTGCCTTATAATTTTTTCTATTTATTTTGTCACTCTTTGCATATATGCATATTATAAGTGTACAATTTACATACACAATGTATGTGAATATACACTCATATACAGTATCTTCTCCAAAAGAATGTTAGCTGTTTGAACACAGATTAATCTTGAATGATTATTTTATTTTATTTTCTAACCTTAACCCCAACACACACATACTCCACAACCATGACCATCATGCCCTCAGTATCAAGCAAAACAGCATGTAAACACCAGCCACTTAATGTTTTGATCATTAATTAACTTATTCATTTATGTTTAATTTATAGTCCAAAAAACCAAGAGTATCAGTTTTCTTTTCATATTAATTACTCTTCAATCTCTCCTCCCTATTCTTGTAGCTGTGAAAGCTGATCTTTTGTTTCAGTTTTCTTGTTTACATGAAAAGATAATTAGACCCTTTTCTCACTACATTTTCACCATCTCTAGTATTAATTACAAAGCTTCTTTTAACATGGCTAATTCAAATTTTCCCCTCAGTAAGGTTTCAGTTTAATGTATAATTCATAACACTATGAGCAGAGTCCTTCAGATTAAGGTCAGTCCTAAGAACATTATGAAAGATGAATACAACATACAAACAAACTATGTAGAAACAATTACATGTACACAAAACAATACTACATAGGTATTTATATATATACACACATACACACGTCTGTCCATAAATACATATTCAAATGTGGATATCGTCAGGGCTAAGTTCCCAGGAGGCAAGAGAGGTTCTTGCTGAGCAAGCAAAACCCTAGTCAGAATTACAGAGAGTTTTTTTTAATATCTGGGCAAAACTACAAAGAAATGAATTCATAGAAACTTTTATCAAAGATCTCCAAACTTTTGAACCCTAGGGATTTCAGGAAGATATTAATATCTATGAAAAACACAAGAGGGGTTTGCACTGAAAACTGATAAAAATGAAACACTAAACTGAAAGGAAAACCCAGAAGGGGTTAGCCACTGGTGTTGCTCTCTGAAGCTTGCAATGTTAAAAAAGTGGACTTTTTATGAAACTAGGAAGAAGATTTAAACCAGAGGAGACTCAGGAGAAGAGACTTTTTAACCCTTTGAACTATTCAATTCAGTATATATTGTAGGATGAATTAATGATTGTAGAGGTAAAATTATATTTGAGTTTTGGGACCAAAAACTGCAACACCCAGCATTCTGAGTTTAGTAGAAGTATTAAATTTTGAACTACTAAATAAAATTTAGGAAAATTATTAGAAGGTAGAATTGAAGCTATTAATTAATGAACACATCAAGTCTTCAATAAACTCCTAAAAATAATTAAGTGACACTACCCATAATAGAGGGTCAGCACTTGAATCAAGAAGTCCTGGATTCAAGTTTTGCCCTAAAAAAAGTCTTATCTGTGATTTATTTGAACAAATGATATAACCTCTCAGAGGCCAGGAAGTTTTCTAAGGCACTATATCTCCAAAATAACTTGTATAAATAAAACATTTTTAAAATTTGCAGATCACAATAAATGATGTAGATCTTATTTAATTCTCGCAACTTCCCTGGGGGGAGAGTTAGGTGCATTAGGAACTGAAGCAACTAGAGATTAATTGACTGCATTGTATTTGAGCCATATTTTATTAAATTATGTATTAAATTTAACATAATGTTAATGTTTATAATATTTATCCCTATAAATATCCTTCTTCACTATTCTGTATATTTTTTTTTAAAGTTTCATTAATGCTCATTCTAGGAACATGCATTAAAAACCAGAAAGGGCCATGCAAATGTGAACCACTGATAACTGTTCTTATTTACAGAAAATTTTATTATTCTTGCTTCTTTTTTGGTTTTTATGAAAGTAGTATTTTTTTAAAGGATCTTTTCCTGATGGATAAGGATAGATCACTCTCAATGGAAAGTTTTACTTTGTTTTAACCCTTAGGTGAAAAGAAAGTGATTGTACTTTTTAACAGAGTCTAGTAAGTATCTGATGCTGGATTCAAATTGAGATTTTTCTTGATTCCAAGGTTTGTATTCTACTATGGCACCATCTAAATGAGTAATTAGACAAAAATTTTACAAGTGCATTTTATTAAATTAAGTAAATCAAAAATCACAACTAAATTAATAATGATGATAAAGGCTTTATTTTAGATATACAAAACAATCCAGAAAGCATTTGTAATATAGATAATGCCATTTATACTAACAAAAGATAAATAGGAATGCTAAACCAATTCTGGTTCACCATCATTTGTCCATTAGGGTCATTGTCATGGGCAAGAGGCAAAGAGCAATTTGGCCAAATATAAAAGAAAACAAAGCATTTGAATTGTAAGACAACATGACTTGTTTCTATTTTAGTCAATTAATTTTGATCCTCAGGAAGTGCTATACTATATGGAGATGAATCTACTTTAATAACTTGTTAAATAAAACTCTTGCTAGATGTAGATCCTCAAGGAAAGTTGAGGAATTAATTTTTACTTTCTAACATTTAATTAAGCTCTATAGGGGGCCTAGACTTTATTATATTTTAAAGAACAATTTTTGATCCTCTAGTAATATAATCTGAAAATGCTTTCTATGAAATTTACTAGAGTTTAAAAAAGAAAAAACAAAACAAAGAGTGTAATCTTGGCTTACCCAATTATGAAAAAGTGTATTAAGTTCAATTTTATAAATTCTGGCTTCTCCTATTCATTATATCAGTATTTCCTCAAAAGGACAATGATTAATGCAGTTTGCTTCTTTCCCAATAATGTAAAAATTATTTTTGAAACTTAATTTCTTAATGCCATTGAGAGTTAAATTTAATATTTGGGTGATAAGCTATTTTATACTTACAGTAGTATAAAGTAAAAAGGAAAAGAATTATTGGGCAATATTTTCTTGTTGAATTTATTTCAATTCCAAATCTTGAAAACTGAAAAAAAATAGAAACTTGAGTATAAAATATACCAAATTTCATTACATATAGCTTTATAATTAGGAATAGTATTGCACAGTTCTTTTTGCAAAAAGAAAAATCTATTAATAATAAATTCATTATATGCTATGAAGAAATTCAAAATGAGGTACTGAAAAATGGATGATGGAATGTGTAAATATGAATGTCAACAAATAGCAAAAGAGATCTGAAGAAATAAAATGTGGTAAATTTTAAAAGATGACATTCAGTTATATTGCTTTGAATCATTTCATTTTATTTTTGTGGCATAAGGAAAATTTGTTGTATTAGAGCCAAAGAAACTTTTTTGATTGCTCTCCTTTCTACATACTACCTATGTGTCCTGGGATGAATTGCTTTATTTTTCTGTCTTATTTCTTCTTGTGCAAAATGAGGTGAGTTGTAACTGATGAGCATAACATGCTCTTCAGTAAACGATCTATGATCCAATGAATTTAAGACTATAGATGATATCCTTTGGGATTTCATGCTTATATTCAAAAACTGTGAAATATGACTAAAGATCAAAGAAAAAGATTAACCTCTTGGTCACGACTACAGAAGCCCTTGACCTATGTATGCATTCTCAATCACTTTCTTTAATAAGAGAAATGGGGAAACAATGGATATGTGATGAAACAAAGTAAATAAACAAGAAAGAAACTGATTGTCTTAATGGAGAGGAAATGCCTGATTTCTAATATCATTTGCGAATTAGCTTTCTAAGAATGGTCAGAATTAACCTGTTGAGCAAAGATCAAAATCAATAACGAAGTGGAAGAAAAATGAAATGAGTAGGAAAATTTTAGTGATTTAGTTAATCACTGTGGTAAGCACTGGAGCTTGAAGGAAAGGCAAAAAACAAGTAGTCTCTGTGCTCAAGAACTCTTTAATTTGGTTTCAATGAGTCTTTCTTTTCCCCAAAGCCACATTAGCAAGAGTTGCAAAGTTTCCACTTCCCCAAAATCAGGTGATAACAAAGATTACACAGCACAGTGCTGATTGATCCCATATATGGGAAGATATAGAATTATTTCTTAGAGAGGGTAAAATGAATTATCTCCCTTTGATAGGGATAAAACTAAATCTGAATAATTTTAAAAATAGGGATTGAAAATGCTTTGCACTAATTGACTAGATACTCATGAAAAGATTGTGAACCCAGTTATCTAACCAATAGATAGTGGACCCAGGGAATGACACTGCATTAGACACTATGGTAAAAGGGGCTTGCATGCCTGGACACTTTGCACTCCACTTAGAGCTGTAACTCATGTTATAAAGGTTGTACCCTTTACTGCAGAAGAATAAATAGACTTCTTTTTGTTCTCTGGTATCAGTTTTCTGATTATTCCGTTTAAATGCTGTAATACTTGCTTCTGATCCCACACAATAAGAACGAAAATTACTTCCCCTCACATTGATGACCATATCCTAAATAAGCAGACGTTAAAAAAAAAAAGATTTTCTTTTTTTTTTAATGGGAGTTTTTCCTTTCCTTTTTGAAGATTGTTGGGATAAATATCATTGAGATGGTTTCCTTTCCTATCCAGTCACCTAAATGGAAAATGTTTGCTTGATTTTTTTTTCTTTTATTCTATGATACATTACCCTACATGCTACTTTGGGAGTGTAGAGAGAAAAAGAAGAGAAACTGAAGGGAGAGGGGAGGAGGGCAAGAAAAAACAAGACAGAGAGAGGGATAAAAGAGACATAATTTTATGGTTATATGCAAAACAAATTTAGAGCCTGTGACATTAAAAAAATAAAGTATTGTGAGCTGTTTACAGATGAAGGCAGACATGCCTCTTTCTGAGCCCTCTTTCTGAGGGTTTATGACCACCCTTCCATTGTTCCTATTATCCTCTTCTCAAATGTAAATTCACCAAGATAATAGAAAACAATCTTTAGCCTATCCCCCATACCACTCCTCATCTTCTGAGCTCTCAGTCAGCTCAAGGGGGAAGGTCACTCTTTGAGTCCCTCCTCCTTGCACAAGAAGTGAGCAAGGCTCTATAAAAGTTTGGTCAATACCCTCCTCCATACTGGATCCGCCTGCTTCTAAGTAGCTTGCTATCTTCTTGTCTCTCCAGAGAATTTCATCTGAGAACTATTTACGATCACCTGTGATTTAATATAATCTCAAATAACATGCAAACTTTGCAGTAACTTGTGAATTAAAATTTAACCTTTCTTAACTCTGGGATCAGATGATCTATGAATTCACTTACAAGGAGGTGCCCCCATTTTTCCATCATTAGCAGATGAAGGTACATATGAAAATGTGTATAAGCATAAAAAGTTTTTCCTTCCAAAAACTGGGTGAGAATTTAGCTTTGTTTTGAACACATCTACCTATGTTAGTCCAAATTATGAGATAGAGTTGTGGGATTTAGATCTTATGGGTAATAGAGATATTGTCAGAGAGAAGCTTGCAGAAACCCTGGGGGCAGACGGTCCAGATCCCTGCTTGGATATATATTTGTGTATGTGTGTTTGCATGTGTGTATGCAATGTTTGGGGGGGGGCATTGAGAGTATTCAGGCACACCTAATTCAGCCTCTGGATGCTCTATGTTTCTGATCCCACCTTATCCCTGGGTCACCATTTTGGAATGCAAGCTTTATCAAAATTTCTCCAGTGTTCCAACCTTGGACAATCTCCTTATTTCTCAGAATTATTGAAGAAGAAGTGTTATAGAAAAAAATTATCCTACTCATCTTGTGGGCTTCTGATTTCCACCCTATTGTTATCTAGATAAATGGCCATACTGTGGTACACAAGACCCTATTGAAATAGTTTATTTCCGAAGCATACCCATTCACATCCTACTGAAATGTAAATTTTCTAGGCTTCACCACAATATCTTATTTCCTTCCCAAATCTGCCAGAGGTCTTTCCCAGAGAAACTGGTCATTGAGATGGGAAACACCTCAGTCCCTATTGAGGTATAGATCCACTGAGGTGATGGGAATTGTTTCAAACACTTTTCCCCAACTCCTCCCCTACTCTTTTCCCAACACATACACTATACCTTGCTTTCCTGTATAAACTGAACCTATGTTTCTGATAGGGTCTGCTATTCTTGGCCCAGTTGCGCCTGCAACCATCCCTAATCGTTTTTTCCTTATATTTCTCCCACCTCTATGCTACAGCTACTGTTGCTGCTCCTTCTTACTGTCCTTTTGCTCATCTCTTCTCCCTAGCATGGGAGTAGTCCACTGCCTTTATTTATTATCTCCTTGAGCTTATGCTGACCACAGTAATATTTAAATAAATTCTTTTGAGTCAGAATTGGTCTGTTCACTCAAACCTCTGAAATCCTTGATCACATTTCCCCTGGCAATGAATATGGTCTATGGTTTGCTTGTCAATCTGTCTTTCTATGTTTGGTCTTGTTCTGTTCTTCATGGGGGTCAAGTACAGTCCTAAGAGATATGCAGAGTGATTAGCATATAGGTTATAGGAGGCAGTAACAGCTCTCCAGAGCCCAGATATAGAAAGAAACATAGACAACACTCCAGAAAAGATACTAAGGCAATTCTCAAATAAAGAAATTAAAGTTTATAGTTATATGAAAAATGTTCTAAATCATTATTGACTAGAGAAATGCAAATTAAAACAATTCTGAGTTATTACCTCACATCAATTCAATCAGTAAATGTGACTAAAAAGGAAAATGATCAATATTTGAAGGAGATGTCAGAAAACTGGGATACCAATGCATTGTTGGTAGAGTTGTGAACTGATCCAATCCTTCAAGAGAGCAGTTTGAATTTATGTCCAAAAGTTAATAAAACTCTACAAAGTCTTTGATTTAGCAATAACAATACTAGATCTGTATCCTAAAGAGAGCAGGAAATATGTTAAAAAAAAAACCTCATGTACAAAAATTGCAACTCTTTTTGTAGTGGCAAAGAATTGGAAATTGAGATGTCTATCAATTGGGGAATGACTGAGCAAATATGTTATGTGATGGAACACTATTGTTCTATAAGAAATCAGGAGGGATGGGTCTTCAGAGTAGCCTGGAAAGTTTTGTACAATGTGAGACTGAGTGAATTGAGCAGAATCAGAAAACATTGTATACCCTACCAGCTACACTAGGAGATGGTCAACTATAAAGGACTTCTTCATTTCATCAGTACAATAATCAAAGACAGTTCTAAAAGATTTATGTTAGGAAAATTTAATCCACATCCACAGAGGGAATTGTGGAGTTTGAATACAGAACAAAGTTTACAATTTTCAATTTTTAAAAGCTGTCTTAGGCACTATTTTTTTTCTTGTTAAGATTTGATTCTTCTTTAGCAATATGATTATAGATATTTATTTAGTATAGTTATACATATAGAACCTATGTTAGATTGCTTTCTGTCAGGTGGAAAGAGGAGGGAAGGGAAGTAGGGATAAAGTGTGAAACTCAAAGTCTTGTAAAAAAAGATTGTTGGAAGCTATCATTGCATATAGTTGAAAATATAAATAAATAAAATATTTTTTAAAAAGATGTTAAAGTGAATAAGGTTCAATTCCACTTCCAGATGACAACTGGCATCAGATCCATGCTGGGTCATGGTCACCATCTCATCTTTCTTGACTTCCTAGAGCTTCATCATTCTCTCCTCTTCAGCAGAAGAGCAGGTCTCAATCAAACCTTTCACTATGATGGTTCTCTCTGAAGAATCCTGCAGAGTAGACATAGCGATCTTGATCCTGTGTTAATTTTCTCAGGTTTTGTCCTTCTTTGACAGTCAAACTCCTGACCAAACTACTGTGGGCTCAGATCTTCAGAGGAAATTCTTCACTGACTTGGTTTCATCTGCTTTTTTTTTACCCTGATTTAGATGATCATTCAAAAATCTCTCCTTGTCTCCTCAAGTCTGGTATGGATGATGATGATGAACATGAAATATTCAAAAAAAATTCTCTTGCCTGGCATGTCCTGTGAATAGGAGAAATATTGTCCTGCATATCTGAACACATTCTTTTGGTTTTTTATTTCCATACCATTATTAGCTAGATAATAGTTCCTTTATGGGGACACAGAGACCCTACTTGAATGTAAATGTCTTAAGTCTTTCCCAAACCTGTCCCTAGAATCTCACGAAAACTGGCTACCTGGATAGGTGGTGGGAAATACATCTCAACTCCTTCTGAGATCCAAGTTCACTAAAGGTGGAAATTGCCTCAAATGCCTCTCCCCATCTTTCCCCAGTGCATTCTGCCCAGTACATACTGTATGGATGGCTATTTATCTTTATAAATGAAAGTCACTGTTGTCACCAGCCCAGCTGTCAAATGGTAGCTCTTCCTTTCTGTGGTATTGCCTGTCCCTTATCCCTTCCTCTTCTCCTCCCTTTATTGTCTTACTGTCCAGCTGCTTATGCCTCAGGAGATCAGCCAGTCCCAAATGCTTTTCTTCCCTTTCTCTTCTTTTTCCTTTGACTTCTGCTTATCACAGTAATTCTTTTTTGTTGTTTTTTTTAATTTATTTTTTTATTCTTATTTTGTACAATTTTTTTTACATTAATAAAATATTCTTGTTTACAAGAAAACAAAATACCCCTCCCCCCCATGAATATAGATAGACTTGCTTGGGTGAAAAAAGTAAAGTGTAGAGAAAAAAAATTAAAGTGAAAAAAATAATAATAATAGTTGTAGGTATGGCCAGGTGGTGCAATGGAGGAAGTACCAGCTCCGGAGCCACGAGCACCCGAGCCCATATCTAGCCTCGTAAACCCAACAATCACCCAGCCATGTGACATGCAAGCCACCCGATCCCCACTGCCCTGCAAAAACCAAAAAGAAGAGAAAAAAAGACCCAAAATAAAATAAAATAGTATTAATAGTAAGGGTGGTTGGGTGGCAGACAGAGCATTGGCCCTTGAGCCAGGAGCACCTGGGTCCAAATCCGGCCCCAGACACCCAAAGATCACCCTGCTATGTGGCCCCAGCAGGCCACCCAGCCCCACTTGCCCTGCACCCTCCCCCAAATAATAACAAAAAATGTGCTTCAGTCTTTGTTCCAACACCAACAACTCTGTCACGGGTGGATGACATTCTTTATGGTAAGTCCATCACAAAAGTTACTTCCATATTTTTCCACCTTTGCCATTGCTGATCGCAACTCCCTCCTTTCTTATTTCTCCACTACCATGTACTCTATTTTCTCTCTCCTTTCACTCTGACTCTGCTGTAGGGTTGTTGACTGGCTCAGCAGACAGATCCCTGGGCCTGGGGCCAAGAAGCCTTGAGCCCCCATACCACCCCTGAGACCCAGAATCCACTTAGCCCTATGGTCCTAGGTAGGCCTTCCAATCCCAGCCCCTTGCAAGAAGTAAGAAAGAAAATGTGTTATATCTGACTACTCTCCCCCCATGGTCCATCCTCTCCTCCTTTATTCACATCCCCACCCCTTCCCCCTGCTCCCCGCTCCTTCTTACTCCAGATGTCTATACCCCATTGAGCATATATGCTGTTTCCTCTCCTAGCCACCTCTGATGAGAGCAAAGGTTCCCTCATTCCCCCTTGCCTCTCCCCTTCCATATCATTGCAATAGCTCATTGTAATAAAGAAAAATCTTATTATATGACACATCTTGGCTTATTCCCCCTCTCCTTTTTCTTTCTCCCATTACATTTCCCTTTTTTCTATTGACTCCATTTTTACACCATATTTTATTTTTAAATTCCACTTTCTCCTGTGCTTCAAACTATAAAAGCTCCCTCTACCTGCTCTATTAACTGAGAAGGTTCATATGAGTATTATCAGTGTAATTTTTCTATGCAGGAATACATGCAGTTCATCCTCATTAAGTCCCTCATATTTTCCCCCTCTCCTCCAATCTCTATGCTTCACCTGAGTCCTTTATCTGAAGATCAAACCTTCTGTTCAGCTCTGGCCATTCCAAAAGGAACATTTGAAATGCCCCGGTTCATTGAAAGGCCATTTTTTCCCCTGGAAGAGGACATTCAGCCTTGCTGGGTAGTTCATTCTTGGCTGCATTCTAAGCTCTTTTGTCTTCCGGTATATTGTATTCCAAGCCCTACGAGCTCACAATGTAGTTGCTGCTAAGTCCTGTGTGATCCTGACTGCAGCTCCAAGATATTTGAACTGTGTCCTTCTGGCTGCTTGTAATATTTTCTCTTTGACTTGGGAGTTCTGGAACTTGGCTATAATATTCCTGGTGGTTGGGTTTTTGGGATCTCTTTCTCGGGGGGGATTGGTGGATTCTCTCCATTTCTATTTTGCCCTCTGCTTCTAGAATATCAGGGTAATTTTCCTGTAGTGATTGTTTAAAAATGATGTCAAGGCTCTTTTCCTGATCATGACTTTCAGGTATTCCAATAATTTTTAAATTATCTTTCCTAAGCTTGTTTTCCATATCAGTTGTTTTTTCAATGAGATATTTCACATTTTCTTCTAATTTTTCATTTTGTTTTGTTTTGAAGTATTGATTCCTGATTTCTGGTAAATTCATCAATCTCCCTGAATTCTATTCTTTCTCTGAAGGATTTGTTCTCCTCAGAGAGTTTTCTTATCTCTTTTTCCATCTGGCCAATTTTGCTTTTTAAAGCATGCTTCTCCTCAATAACTTTTTTGAACTGTTTTATCCATTTGACCTAAGCTAGTTTTTAGCATGTTATTTTCTTCAGCATTTTTTTGGATTTCCTTGACTAAGCTGCTGACTTCATTTTCATGTTTTTCCTGCATCTCTCTCCTTTCTTTTCCCAGTTTTTCTTCCAACTCCCTCATTTGATTTTCAAAGTCTTTTTTGAGCTCTGTCATAGCCTGAGCCCAATTTCTGTTTTTCTTGCAGTCTTTAGATGCAGGAGTTTGTGCTTCCTCATCTTCAGACTGAGTATTTTGAGCCTTCTTGGGCTCATTTGCAAAATATTTCTCAATAGTCTTCCTTTTGTTTCTCTGCTTGCTCATTTCCCCAGCCTGGGCCTGGTTTTGGGGTGTGTCCTGAGCTTTTGGGACACTCCCACAAGGGTCTCAGTATGTGAGGCTTTGTCCTCCCTCCTGATCTGTGAATGACCATAAGCGCCCCCCTCTGCCATGGGGCTGAGGTGGGGGGGGGGGGGCCCCTACTGTTCTATGGGGGGTCTAGACTGCGATCAGGATCTGAATGTGGTCAGAGCCCCAGAGTCCTGTTCCAGGGGCAGAGGACTGAGCTAGGCAGTCTCTATTTCTTCACTCCCCTCCCTCAGCTCAATGGGCTCATGCCCTGGGGGCTCCTGCTTAGGGGCTCTGCCTGCTTCTGTTTCCTAGTCTGGGCTGGGGAAAGACCAGGCTGCTGGCTGTGTGCCCTGAGGGCTGGGCTCCACATGCTTGCTGTGGCAGAGGTCCCCCGCTGTTCCCCCACTTTGTGCCTGTTGCTCCCCGGGGTGCAGCTCAGGAGACTCCCCCGCTGCTGTGAGCCACGGTTCCCACAGCCCTGGGGCTGCCTCCGGGAGGCTGAAGTTCTTTGGCTCTGGGGGGCCGCCCCTCCCACCCGGGGGGAGCAGAGCCTTTCTGCTCTTTTCCAGGTTACTTTGAGTAGGAGAACTGCCTCACTGGGTCCCTTTGTGGGTTCTGTCTCTCGAAAGTTTAGTTAGAGTCCTTAGCTTATGAGTTTTATCAGAGAGCTCCTAAGACTGGATCCCTTCTTGTCTCTATCTTGGCTCTGCCCCCGAGCCACAGTAATTCTTAAATAAACCTTTTTGTTCCTAAAATTTCTTATGGGTCAGAGTTGAGTTCTTACATGAGTTTTTTCATGTTCTGCCTGAACTTTCAGCCAGCTATGTTTTTCCCAGCATCTGTTAAGAGACTCCTCTGATGTTCCAGCAATCTCCTTCCTATAATTGTCTACTTTAGCCTTGATTTGCTTTGTAGGGTCCTTAATGGCATCAATAAACTGGGGAGAAACAAGGATCTGAAGTGGAAAGTCCAGATTCTTGAACTGGGCTAAGCCTCCTGGGGAATGTTTGCATCCCCTAGAACATGATTCACTCCCCCACCCCACACCTTGTTTCCCCCCTCACCTCCCCCATCTTGAAGGGATGTTCCCATCTTCATCTGGTATATAGGAAATCCTGAAGGAATAGTTCTCAAAAAGAAAACCACTGAGGTTTTCAATGGCATCTTGGATCTCTTCTTGGGTGCTGTAGGTGACATTGGTAATGGTAGTCTCTGTTTATTCCATGTTCTACTTTGTCCCATAGTGAACCAAGAGCCTAGCTAATATTTCCAACTGCAAGTTATGGGGTTGAGTTGGAGGTTCCAAATATGAATTTGGAGGTTCCTCATTTGGGGGAGCATGGAATAATTGACTTCCATTCCCATGTAATTTCATTTTACTGGACAGGGTCTATTGGTCTGGATAGTTCACAAAGACATAACTGTCCTTGAATAGCAGGGAGTCAGTCAGGGGCAGCTTTCTGTCTCCTAAGAGCTATCAGAAGTTATCAATTGTGACAGCAGGACTCAGTTGCCAATGAAGATCTTGTTCACCATTCATTAAAACACTGACTAATCTGGTCCCTTGCTCTCACTTCCTCCTCTTGGTCCTTGTCTCTCTTTCTCCTTTTTACTGGTTACCCCACCCCCAGTCACCCCCTACCCCAATTCAGATAACTATATTCCCAAGTTATTGTCTTATATATTTCCCCCCAAAATTTCAAAGACCTGTCAAATGATCCATTGCATTTAAAAGCTTATTGCATTTCAAATTATAATTATGATTGCTCTATATTTACATGATCATTTGAATTTTACTTAATTTTTAAACAACTATCTCATTCAATGATCAAAAACAAAAGAAAAGTTATAAAAGGACACTATGTCCTCTCACTGTTTCAAATCGTTTTCTATAGGACTAATCATATTAGATACTCAAGAGTAATGTCAAATCTAAGAATTGAGTTCCTAGCGTCAATGACTCTGTCAAGAATCCAGATGGTGCTTCTGGAAGAATATTTCCCATTAACTTGGCATCTGTGAATGCCATCATAGGTGATGGATGGCAGAGGAAGTGAATAGTTCTGATCACACAATGAGCTTGAAATAATGTCATTATTTTGGCTGTAAATAAATCTCATAGGAAAATATGATTAAAAAAAAGATCAACCTCCTGAAAAAAATTGAGCTTTCTATTTGCTACAAGTAGTAATTATATAGCAATAGAATAAATAATTGAATGTATTTTTATTTTTCCTTATATATATCTAGCCTAATTTGAAAGCATCCAGTACCCTCTAATGATCCCATAAACTTTTCCATTCTCAAGGTTGATGGATACACATATAGTTTAAGGTAGGGAAAGGAACATTTTTTATTTTCTTAATAATTTGTTATTGATAAGCAATATGAAATGTGAATTTACTGAACAGATGTCCTCAATAACATTGTTTTTAGCAATCAGTCCTAATAATAGCACTCAAGCCTTTGTGCTTTGTTGAATTTAATCAAAGGGATATGCTAGTCATGTTGTCTGCCCCTTAGACCACCAAAAGAGTTTCCAATTAATTCCAATTTAATAGCAGTTTACATAACATGACCCAATCTAGTGGGGAGTGATTTGAACTGAGAACACCTATTCATTTAGAATTGGCCTCTCAAAAGTCAACAGATGGTAGCAATGTTCATGCAAAACCCATCTGGGATGAATTTCAAAGAATGACCTAAAAGTGAATCATTCAGTATTTTTGCTAATTTCCCCAATAACTGTTGCTTCTGTTGGGTGATGAGAAAGGACAATTTGAAAGCACATTTATGGAACGTGTGGCATCTTTTCAATGGAACTGTGTCAATAGTTTGTCACATCATTTGTACATCAGGTCTATCCATAAGTCACGTTACTGAACCTCTTCCCTTGGAGACTATGCTTAGAATAAACAGAGAAATAATTCATAGGTATTTTTTATGAATTTAGTACTACAAAGAAATTTTTTAGATAATATTTTCTTTGCCAATCTTTTTGCTTATAAGCAATTTTTATTCATCCATTTTCAAAGCAATAACTCTAGGAGACCTTGAAATAAAAAAAAAAGAAATTTATAGCAATCTGGACTAGATTGTAGTCCTCTTGGCAATACTATATGAGATATTTATTTAGCATTACATAGAAATTATGTAGATAATATTTTCCTTTGCCAACCTGGATGTCTATAAGCAATTTTAAAAAAAAAACTATTTTCAGGTTTTGTTTGAAGAAAAGTGACTAAATGATATTTTTTAGATTTTTTCTTTTTGAAAACTATATTCAATACTTTATACTTTATAGCATAGTATTCTTCCCTCTCCTACCTGGAAAGTCAACTCTCATGATAAAATATAAACAAAGAAAGATGTGAAAACAGTTGTGAACTACATTTTAGTCCCTCAGTTCTCCGAAGAAGAAATGGAGATCCATGTCTCCCATCTCTTCTTTCGGATCTAGCTTTGATGCTATGATATATAGGGCAGCTAGATGTCATAGTGGATAGAACACTATACTTGGAATCAGGAAGATTTGATTTTAAATCCTGCCTCAGATACTTTCCAACTGTGTGGTCCTAAACAAGTCATTTGACCTGTCTGCCTGAATTTCCTCATTTGCAAAGTGGAAATAGTAACACCTAATTCCCATGACTGTTGTGATAAGCAAATGAGATACTAGTTATAAAATTCTTTGGAAACCTCAAATGCTTTTTTTTATTGTTTGATTTTTATTATTGTTATTTTGTTTTTCTGCATTAATGGGATTAAGTGACTGTCCCAAAGTCAGACAGCTAATAAGTATCAAGTATCTGAGATCAAATTTGAACTCAGTTCCTTCTTACTCTAGAGCCAGTGCTGTATTCACTGTGCCATCTAGTTGTCCTTATTATTGTTATTAATTATATTATTCAGTTTTGTTGAAGGGGGTTTATATTTGTTTATTAATCTTTCCATCAATATTTTTCTGGTATCATAGCAATATTATATTAAATAAATGGATTACAATTTTCTTAGCATTCTGAAGGATTGTGTTATCTATTTTGTTGTTCCTTGTTGTTAATCTGAACTTTTCTTCTGTACAGTCCTTTCTTCTACAATTGATCTTTTTTGAAACTGTGCTTAGAATTGTGATCCCCAATTCAAAGAATATAAATATTCTGGGCAACTAAAATGGATTTTAATAAATGACATTCTTTTATAAAATCATTATCCTTATGACGAACTTTTAAAATGCTATAATAATGCTCATTTTAATTGATGTTTGAAATGGGAATTTATAGATAAATAACTTCATATTTACAGACAAAGAAATAAATAGGGAGGATAACTTACCATATTTAAATTTATTTCAAATAAAAATTTCCTTGCTACATCACCTGGTGATGACCAAAGAAATCTCATTAGCCTTTGATAATAACACTTAATTTACTCATCATAGTTTTTCTCAAATGCTCTAAATGGTTTACTCTTTGCATCCTTAGTTAGCCCTACTACATGGTTCTTTGGAAATGCAGTTATACTAAAATTTCTAGTTACAGCTCTTTCCAACAGAAACCATATGGATTTTTCAGAATGATTTGATGTCTAAAGGTTGAGAAGACAACTCACATTATCTCTGTAAATAGCTGCAGTTTGATTGCATGAAATGTTTGACATACTTTATCTCATCATTACAAGGTGAAATGCTTTTGACATGAGCTCTTTGACCCTCTCAAAATTTATGATTTATTCTCAGACACTGGAGAAAGAGACTCATTCACATATATTATACAACTGGATAATGTGAAACATGGTAAATATCATTTTAAAAATTTTCATTAAGCTTGATATATGTAATAATACTACACTATATAACAAGACTCACGAAATTGTTTTTTGTTTTAATCTTTTTATTTTATTGGGTAGCAAAACAGAACAAATATATATATATATATATGTATAAATATATATGATTAATCCATAATAACATGAATAGTATTTCCAAACATTTTATTTTGATGGAACAACATAAAAGAGAGAATTATAGAGAAGATAGTGAAGAGACCCTGTAAAAAGAGCAAACTATTTCTAATACATGCTAGTTCTATAGCCATGGGCAAATCAATTAAATTTTGAATATTTTCAATATTTTTCGAAAAATCTGGTCCCTTTATCTGGGAAGCAACATGTTAGGGATAATAGAGTGCTGGTCCTGGAGTCAGGAGCCCATGAGTTTAAATATGTCCTCAGTCATACACACACAGAAAGAGACAAGTTTTGTGAACCCAGATAAGTCATTTAACCATGTCTATCTCAGTTTCTCATTTTTAAAATTCTATTCAAAAGGAAATGGCAAACTAGTTCAGTATCTTGGTAAAAAAAAAACCCAAATGGGATCACAGAGTGTTGGATATGACTGAAGAAACTCAACAATACATTTTCTCTATCATCCAAATTATCTTTTGTATATCTTTCCTTCTTTTATTTTATTTTGGAGGAGGCATGGAAATGTGGTTAAGTGACTTGCCCAAGGTCACACAGGTAATTATCAAGTGTCTGAGGTAGGATTTGAACTCAGGTCCTCCTGACTCCAGAGCCAATGCTCTATCCACTGCACCTTATCTTTCCTCTTTATTGTCTTCTCTGCTGCAGACTTGCCCTTGTAAATGATATCTTTTAAAATAAAACCTCACGTTATGTGACTATCTCTCCTAGTTATAATCCTATGTTTTGCTTTCTCGTCTTGGTTATTCTTTGATAAAGTCATTTATACTGGGTGACCTCACTTTATCTCCTCTTTAAAACATCTGGTCTGGATTATATCCTCTTCCTTTAAGTCAAATAAAATTATCTGTGACCCCCATAGTGACTGTATTTAAGGATCTTTTTTTCAGTTCTTTTCTTTGTTATATCTGTAGTAGCTGACACTACTAACCACATTCTTCTCTTGGATACCTTTTCTTACTTTGGTATTGTGACATTTGTTCTCTCCATCTTCTCTGCCTGCTTTCCAGACCGGTCCAACTCAATTTCCTTTTGTGGTTCTTGTTACAGTCCATAATGAAAATTCTTGGTTATTTGGACTTCCTGGGTAGAACTTAGAACTTTTCTTGAAACTACTTTAAATTAAGTCTCTAAAAAGATCCTAAAATGACAGAATCCTTCTCCCTCCCCTCAAAAACAGAGTGAAGAAGCTTTTCAACTCAAGAGAACTTGGAGGTACTTCATGAAAGGTTTGTCTCACTTGGGTAAAGGGTAAGTGTAGTCCAGTCTAGGGAGGAGAGCCTAGAAGCCAACAACATGCTCATAACCATAATGAAACTCATGCTGCAACTAGGTGGGTCAGCAGTGAGGTTCCCAAACTCAGCTTGGAAGGCAAAATTCTAGCCTGGGAACACTGCACCTGTGTGCAGCAGGTGGCAATGGATTGGGCTATACAAGCATTTGAGAACTCAGAGCACTAAAGCAGAAACAAGACCACCCCCCACCCCCCCCACCCCCCGCCCCTAGCACAAAATAGTTTAGGATTATACTTCCAGTACCCCAGAAACAGAGTTCAAGTATCAAAATGACTAAAAACTCCAAAAACAACACTAACCATAGTAAGTTATTATTCTGATAGGGAAGATTAAAAATGCCATCTCAGAAGAGTATGATAGTGACAGAAGGCCTACATTTAAATCCTCAAAAAAGTTTGGCTTTGATCCACCAATACCATTACTGGGTCTATACCCTGAAGAGATTATGAAAATGGGTTAAAACATCACTTGTAGAAAAATATTCATAGCAGCCCTGTTTGTGTTGGCAAACAATTGGAAATTAACTAAATGTCCTTCAATTGGTGAAATGGCGTAACAAATTGTAGTATATGTATGTCATGAAACACTATTGTTATACTAGAAACCAGGAAGGATGGGAGTTCGAAGAAGTCTGGAGGGATTTGCATGAACTGATGCTGAGCTAGATGGGCAGAGCCAGAGGAACATTGTGCACCCTAGCAGTAACATGAGGGTGATGATCAAACTTGATGGACTTGCTCATTCTATTGGTGGAATAACCAGAGATGATTTGGGGCTTAGGGCTGTCTGTGATGGAGAATGCAGTCTGTATCCAGAGAGGGAATTGTGGGGTTTGAACAAAGACCAGGGACTTGCCTTTAATTTAGTAAAGGAAGAACCTAATATCTTGTTCTGTGGTCTTGTTGTCTCTTGTGCTTTGTTTTTCTTCCTTGGGGATGTGGTTTCTCTCTCATCGCATTCAATCTGAATAGGTGTGTGCCATGGAGGCAATGTGAAGATTGGCAGATTGCCTTCTGTGGGGGATGGGGGAATAAAGTGGGGTTGGAGGAGGGATTGTGGAACTCAAGATAGATAAAATCTTTAAAAGGAAAAAAAAGTTTATGAATTGGTCTAAAATTCAAAAAGAACTTCTGAAGAGCACAAAAAAGATTTTTAAAAATCAAAGGAGAGATCAAGAAGAAAAATTGAGGAAGGAAATGAGTCATTTTTGGAAACATAAAAATGTGACTGAAGAAAACAAAACTTTTAGAAGTAAAATTGATCAAATGAAAAAGATATCAATTCCTTTAAAAGTAAACTTAACAAACTAGTTAAAGTAACACAAAAATTAAGTGAAGAAAATAAAACTCTAAACATTAGAATTGAAGAAATGGAAACTAATGTCTCTATGAGATGAGACACAAAGATTTCATTAACAAAAAATAAAAGGTTAAAAATAAAATAGGAAAAAGAAATGATCTGAAAAATAGGTAAATGAAAGACTATTTATGAATTATTAGTCTTCCTAAAAGCAACAATCAGAAAAAGAGCCTGGACAACATCTTTTAGGAAGATTAATAGTTCAGAAAACTACCATAATAGCATAGAAGAAGATAAAATAGTACTCCTTGAAATAATATATTGATCAGTCTCAGAAAGAGATCCCAAAATAAAAACTCCAAGGAATGTTGTAGCCAAATTCCAGAATTATCAGCTAAAGGAGAAAATAATGCAGGCTGCCAAAAAATTGAAACTATTTAAATATAAGGCAAGTATAATCAGGATTATGTAGTATTTACTAGCTTCAAAATTAAAGCATAAGGGACCCTGGAATATGATATTCTGGAGGGTAAAGGAGCTTGGATTTCAACCAAAAATCACCTCCCCTGCAAAATTCAGCATATCCATTCAGGGTAAAAGATGGATTTTTTAAAAGACATAGAGAACTCTCAAACTTGCCTGAAGAAAAAGATCAACCACTGAACATGAAATTTGATCTTCAAATGCAAGACTCAAAAGATACATGAAAAGAGAAATGGAAATAAAAAAGTATTTATCAATGAGACTAAACTATCTAGATCCCTACATGGGAGGACAGTACTTGAAACTGTTGAGATTGGAATTTATCTTAAGATAGCTGAAAGGAGAGGGTGTGAGTATAAACTGATCATGTTGTAATGATGCCCATGGTTCTTTAGAATTGTATTTCTATTAGGACAGCTGAAAGTAGAATACTTTGACAGATAGGTACAAGTTAGATATAAAACAATTAAGACATGAAAAAAAGGATTGTACTTGGAGAAAAACATGGAGACCTTAGAAGATTAATAACTCCTTTCTATTTATGATAGTAGAAAGAAAGCTAGAAGCTAGGGGATTAATAACTCCTTTCTATCATAGTATAAAGTTATAAGAGTTTGTACATTGAGTAAATCTTACCCTCAACAGATTTGACTCAAAAAGGAAACTATATTTGGATTTATAAATTAATAATATCCTACAGGGAAGGAAGAGAGAGAGAAAGTGATTTTTAAACTCAAGTAGGTATGTATCTTATTCCCTCTCTGGACTAAATCTATTGAATAGAATTTATTCAGCATTCACACTCTCCCTTCTTTTCCTCTAAAATTATAACTCTTTGTGCCTCTTCGCTTAGTATTCTTTATTGTTCTAATACTGTTAATCAGGTAACATCAATCACAGTTTGATTATTTCTTTGCTTTATAAGCTCATATTGTTATTCAAAATATGATCATAGATTGTTTACTTGATTGCTTGATGAGTAACATTGACTCATATTACATCAAATTATAATTATAATCATTTTTTGCCTCACCCTCTTTTCAAGTATCTTTCAAGTACACACAATGCTCCTTAGGAGCCAAAGTATCATCCAAAACCATGTCATTTCTCAAACTATTTGTGTCCTTCCCCCCCAGGCCTATTTTCTTTCACACTTTAATCACTCCCTCCCCATCCAGGTATTTAACACCTTGTTAAGTGAAGAATTAAAGTGAGTCAAAGGATAATGAGACATTTAAGTTTATAGTTAACTTAACTTGGCTGTTCTTCAAGTCTTTTTGTCTCAAACATAGTGATATGAACTTGCACCTCTTCAGTGGAGAGATCAGTTCCAATTATACCCATAATTGGGTAAATCCTTTAGGTTCATTCTCTTCAATTATATTCTACTCTTTTAATTATCCTAAAAGAAGAAAACTTCTAAAGAATTAGAAGTCTTATATTTTCCCTTTTAAGGTAGTATATAATTAGATCGTCTTGAACAATATTTATTTTGTTTTCCCTCACCCTTTTCCTTTACCTTTTTTTATGCAATTCTTGAGTTGTGTATTTGGCCATTAAATTCTCTGTTCAGTTCTGGTCTTTGTATCAAGAAATTCTGAGAGTCCTCTGTTTTGTTGCTAATCCTTCTTTTACCCTGGCAGTATATGCAGAATTTTGCAAGGTAGTACATTTTGGGTTGTAATCCCAGATCCTTTGCTTTCTGAAATATGCTATTTCTGGTCTTCTGATCCTTCATTGTTGAGTCTGATAGGTACTGTGTGAGTCTGATTGTGTTTCCTTTGCATTTTAATTGTTTTCTGCTTGCTGTTTGCAATATTCTCTCCTTTATTTGAGAGTCCAGGAATTTGGCTATTACAATCCTTGAAGTTTTTATCCTGGGATCTCTTTCTAGAAGGGTTTTGTGGATTCGTTCAATGATTATATTGTAACCTTGTTCCAGTAGATTTGGGCAATTTTCCCTTATAATTTCCTGCATGATGGTTTGCAGGTTCTTCTTTTGATCCAGGCTTTCTAGTAGTCCAATGATTTTTAGATTGTCTCTTCTGGATCTATTTTCCAGGTCATTGGTTTTCCCTAAAGAGTGCTGTATATTTTCTTTAATTTTTTTTTAGCTTTTTTATTTTGTTTGATGGAATCTTGTAGTCTTGTAGATTCATTGGTTTCTATTTGTTCAACTTTGATTTTTAGGGTTTTATTTTCTTCAAATAGCTTCTGTGTTTCCTTTTCCAGTTGCTTATTTTTACTTTTAACAAAGTTGATTCTGAATTTTCATAGTTTTCTTGAATGACTTTCATTTCTGTTTTCCATTTTTTTCTTCATCTCTTCTGTTATTTTTAAATTCTTTTTTAAGCTTTTCTATGAGCATTTTTTTTTGTATTTGATTCCAATTTATAGCCTGTTTTGCTACTGCCCCGTGAGTGATTTTTCAGTAATTTCTTCTTTAGATAAGGCATTGTTATCATCTTTGTCTATAAAGTAGTTTTCTATAATGAGCACTTTATAGGCTTTTTGCTCATCTTTGTTGTTGTAGTTCTGCTCCTGGTGTATAGGGAGTGATCCAAGCTTTTTCTTTTCTTTTTTTGTTTTTTTTTTAACCTGGGGCTGGGGTTTGATCCCTGGCTTGTCGTTCGCCGAGACGATGCCTATGTAATCCAAGCCTTGCCTTTGCAGAGGTTTTATTCCTCCTTTATTATCAAGTTCAGACATAATAGTGGTGTGTTCCTGACCCAGTCCTCTTTTACCCAGATATTCACAGGTCTCAGACTTTTTTGGGGGGTTGGAGTCCTCCCTGCTTGTTTGCTATGTAGCCAGGACCTCTGCTATTGTTAAGATGTTGGGACCTGGATTGTACTGTGGTTAAAAGCCCTCTGATGGTTTTCCTACTCTCCTACCTCCTGGACTTTACTTCCTCTTTCAGCCAAAGAGACAGACCTTGAATGAAGATCCTATACAATGTTTACTGTTGAAAACTTTTTTATCTTCTCTTTTTCTTGGTGGGATTTGTAGTGTGAATGTCAGAGAACAAAAGTTATTTATCTTTGGTAGGAAAAAGCTCTAGAAGCATGTTAGCTTCATGCTACCATCTTGACTCTGCTCCGAAAGTTCCATCTCCCATTTCTTTTTATTTTCTTAGGTCTTTTTGCAAGGCAAATGGGGTTAAGTGGCTAGCCCAAGGCCACACAGCTAGGTAATTATTAAATGTCTGAGACTGGATTTGAACTCAAGTACTCCTGATTCCAGGGCTGGTACTCTATCCACTCCACCACCTAGCCACCCCAACCATCTCCCATTTCTCCATTTTTTTTTTAGGTTTTTTTTTTTTTTGCAAGGCAAATGGGGTTAAGTGGCTTGCCCAAGGCCACACAGCTAGGTAATTATTAATTGTCTAAGACCAGATTTGAACCCAGGTACTCTTGACTCCAGACCGTGCTTTATCCACTGTACCACCTAGCTGCCCCTATCTCACATTTCTTAAAATAGTTTATGTAGAATTGTAATTATTTGTTCCTTAGTTTCATTTGTAAATCCTTCTGGAACTGAAGACTTTTTCTTCAGAGTTTATTGATTGTTTCTTCAATTTCTTTTACAGAAATGGGGTTATTCAAATTTTATATTTTCTCTTCTTCTAATCAGGGTAATTTGTATTTTTGTAAGCATTCATTTCACTCAGGTGATCAAATTTATTTGCATAAAGTTGGACAAAATATCTCTGAATTTTCTCTTTAATTTCCTCCCCACTGATGATGTGTTTACCTTTTTCAGTTTTGGGACTGGTAATTTGATATTCTTCTTTCTTTTTTTTTTAAATCAGATTAGTCAAAGGTTTATCTATTTTATTGTTTTTTTCATAAAACCACATCTTAATTTTGTTTATTAGGACAATGCCTATCTTGCTTTCAATTTTATTGATCTCTCCTTTGAGTTACAGAATTTTTAATTTGGCATTTAATTGGGGATCTTTAATTTGTTCTTTATCTTGCTTTTTCCAGTTGCAAAATCAATTTATTGAACTCCCCTATCTCTACTTTATTCATATATACATTCAGAGAAATTACATTCCCTTAAAACTGCTTTGACTGCATCCCATAAATTTTGGTATGTGGTCTCATTGCTTTCCTTTATTTTGGATGGAATATTATTTCAATGATTTGTTTGATCTACTCATTCTTTAAAATTAAGTTAGTTTCTGTTTACTTTTGGTTTATATTTCCATGGGCCTTTATTACATGTAATTTTTATTTACATCATGATATGAAAAGTATGCATTTATTATTTCTAACTTTGCATTTGAATGAAAGGTTTTTATGCCACATATATATATATATAATAAAATATAATAAAATAAAATGTGTATATACTTTTAAGAAAATGTGGCATTGGAGTGACTAGGTGGCTCAGTGGATAGAGCACTGGCCCTGGAGTCAGGAGTACCTGAATTCAAATCTGGCCTTAGACACTCAATAATTACCTAGCTGTGTGGCCTTGGGCTAGCCACTTAATCCCATTTGCCTCACAAAAACCTAAAAAAAAAAAGAGGTATCCTTTCTTATCTCTTTTAATGAGATCTATTTGCTTTTGTTTTATCTGAGATCAGGATTAATAGACCTGATTTTTTTTTACTTCTTCTGAAGCATAATATATATTGCTCCAGCCTTTTACCTTTATCCTATGTATATCTCTCTGTTTTAAATGTGTTTCTTGTAAATGACATACTGTAGGATTCTGGTTTTTGATCCATTCTGCTATCTGCTCCTGTTTAATTGGAGAGTGTATCCCATTCACATTTCCTGTTAAGATTATTAAATATATTTTCCTCCATGTTATTTTTTCCCCTTTTGTACTTTTCTCTTTCCTTTTCTTTTTCCTTGCCAATGTTTTGTTCCTTTTTTCTCTTTAACTTTTTTTAAACTTGAACTTTTAGTTTCATTTCACTTATACCTTTGCTCTCCTTTTTTTTTCAGTCCTTTTTTCCCTTTTCTTTCCCTTTCCCCCCAGTTCCCTGTAGGGTAGAATAGAATTTTAAACTCAATTGGGAATGTAAGTTATTCTCTCTCTCTGTGCCAAATGTATTGAATGGGATTTACTCACTGTTCACATTCTCCATTCTTTGCCTGTACTATGATTTAGCTTTGTCCCACTTTATCTGATATTGTTTATTCTCTAATGGGTAGTCTTATCCTAGAATAATTCTTCTTTTTGTTCTTCTTGTTTTAACCCTGTCTTGTACTTACAACACCTTTGTCAAAATATTCCTCTTTTATCTTTCCTGATAAGAGTCCTATTCTCCTCCACTGATGTTGATTGATTGATAAGCAGCATTGTCTCATCCTCAAGGAGTACCCTCCCCTCTTCTGTCTCATTAGAAATATGCTGCTCAAGAGTCCCATCAAATTAAAATCACTTTATATCTTATCCCCTTTTCAAGTATCCTCCATGGACAGAAAATCTTCTTGTGCCAAAAACATCTTACAAAACTAAATCACTTCATGAACCATTTGTATACACACACACACACACTCCCCCAAGCATACCTTTTCCAATTTTAGTTAAACTTTCAAGTAAATCATATCTCTTCATGATCTTTTAATGTCAAGTCCCTCTAAGTATACTCTCTTCCTCCAACTCTGGTCCTTCCTCAACCAAACTATTTGATGCACTGTCTCCAAGGGTTCCTTTAACACTCCAACCAGCATACTAAAACCCTTAATAAATAAAATATAGATTAAGATAATTTCTTTGTGAGCAACCCTTCTAAGTAAGACCCCACCCTCTGGCCCTATTGTACTATAAACCTCTAAGTATCTGGTAAAGTCACTTCTGATTCAATAACATTTAGTCTCTAAGGACTGTAAGTATTGGGACACCCTGAAGGTCTCTCTTAAGAATTGTTGCATTGATTGTAAGGCATGGGAAAAACTGACACAGGACCATCCAGCATAGTACCTCATAAGAGAAAATGCTGAGCTTCTCCAGCAAGTCAGAATTAAAGTAGTTCAAAGAAAAAA
Source organism: Macrotis lagotis (assembly GCF_037893015.1). Taxonomy (NCBI): domain Eukaryota; kingdom Metazoa; phylum Chordata; class Mammalia; order Peramelemorphia; family Peramelidae; genus Macrotis; species Macrotis lagotis. The sequence continues at coordinate 83,201,721 of NC_133659.1, forward strand.
TGAGAAATGTAAGTTTAGAGTAAACATCTCAAGTGTTCACCTGGACTATTTGTGTCTGACTCATGTTGGGTTGAACAGTCACAATAGGATATACTATAATTTGTTTCAAACATAATGATGTCATTTTGGTCTTATTCAGTATCAAAGGACAAGAACCAAATATAGCCACATCCTCTAAGTACAATCTGTTCAACTGTGTTCAAATATGTTAACTATCCTAAGAAATACAAGAGTAATGTGTTATCTTCTCTTGTAAAGTTGTATAAAATTTATTGTTCTTGATTGACAATTATTTATTTTCGTCCTTTTCATTTCCCTTTCTTTTTATTTTATGAGAGAAAAATTCTATTTGTTTTCAATTATAAATAATGTTAATTACTACCAATTAATTTTTTTTGCAAGGTTTTGAGTTTTACATTTTTCTCCCTCCTTCCATTCTCTTCCCCCTAACCCCAACAGAAGGCAATCTGATATAGGTTTTTATATTTTCCTCCATGATAACCATAGATCAAAATTGAACATGCTGTGTGAAAATTAGATCAAAAAGGAAGAAAGAAAACATTTGAGAGCAAAATTACATAATACATAAGACTACTTTTAAAAATTGAAGATAATAACCTTTGGTCTTCATTTAAACTCCACAGTTCCTTCTTTGAATATCGATAATATTCTCCATCACAAATCTCCTAAAGTTATCCCTGATTATTGCAATTTTGTTAGTGCATATCACGTTGTTATGGGGAGTGTGTAATGTTCTTCTGCATCTGTTCATCTCACTCAGCATCAATTCACACAAGTCTTTCCAGGTTTTTCTGAAATTCTGCCCCTTATGATTTCTTATAGAACAATAGTGTTCCATTATATTCATATAACAGAATTTGTCCAGTCATTCAACAATTTATGGGCATCCCCTTAATTTCCAATTCTTTGCCATTAAAAGCAGGGCTACTATGAATATTTTTGTACATGCAGAATTTTTATCCTTAATTCTGATCTCCTCGGGATACTGACTCTGTAGTGGCATTGTTGGATCAAAGAATATACATGTTTATTGTCCTTTGGGCACAATTTCAAATTGATCTTTAGAAAGGTTGGATCAGTTCATAACTCTACCAACAATGTATTACTGTCTCAGATTTCCCACAATCCCTCCAACATTGATCATTATCCTTTTAAATCATATTGGCTAATCTGAGAGGTTTGATGTGATACCTCAGCAGTGCTTTAATTTGCATTTTTCTAATCAATAATGATTTAGACCAATTTTTCATATGACTATTTATAGCTTTGATTTCTTTTGTCTGAGAATTGCCCTTCAATAAACTTTGACCATTTATCAATTGGGAAATGATTTTTTTTATATTGACTCAATTCTCTATTTAATTTAGAAATGAGTCCTTTGTCAGAAACATTAGTTGTAAAAATTGTTTCCCAATTTACTGCATTCCTTTTCATCTTGGTTACAATGGTTTTGCTTGTCCTAAAACTTTTTAATTCAATGTAATCAAAATTATGCAGTTTGTTTTTATAATGTCCTCTCTGTCTTCTTTGGTGATAAACTGCTCCCCTTTCCATAGATCTGCCAGGTAAGTTCTTCCTTGTTCTTTGCTTATAACAATTTCTTTTATCTCTATATCTTGCACTCATTTTTGATCTTATCTTAGTAAAAGGTGTAAGATGTCGGTCTAAACCTAATTTCTGTTATACTATCTTCCAATTTTCCCAGCAATTTCTAATGAAGGTTGAGTTGTTATCCCAGAAACTGTATTCTTTGAGTGTATCAAACAGTAAATCACTATATTCATTTCCTACTGTCTCTTTTATATCTAATCTATTCCATTGATCTACCACTCTATTTCTTACCCAATATCTGATGCATTAGATAACTGATGTTTTATAATATTTTAAATCTGGTATGGTTAGGCCATCTTCTTTTGAATTTTTCTCACTAATTCCCTTGAATTATTGACTTTTTAGTCCTTCTAATGAATTTAATTACTATTTTTCTAGTTCACTAAAGTAGTTTTTTGGAAGTTTGATTGATATAAGTAATTTCATTCAGGGAATTGTCATTTTTGGCTGATGAACAATTGGTATTGCTGATTGTATTTGATCTGATTGTATTTGTGTGAAAAGGGTTTTATACTTGTTTTCATAAAGTTTCTTAGTCTGCCTTGGCAGGTAGATTCCCAGGTATTTTATGTTGTCTCAAGTTACTTGAAATGGGATTTCTCTTTTTTTTATTGTCTTGCTGCTGTATCTTGTTAATAATAATAGACATGCTGAGCATTTATTTGAGCTTATTTTATATCCTGCAATTTTGCTAGAATTGTTAATTGATTCTACTTGACTTTTGAAGATCTTTTTAGGGTTTTCTAGGTATACCATAACACCATCTGCAAAACATGAGTTCTGTTTCTTCATTTCCAATTCTAATTCCTTCAATTTCTTTTTCTTCCCCTATTGCTAAAGCTAACATTTCTATTACAATATTTGTGATGATAACAGGCATCTTTGTTTCATCCTTGATGTTGTTGGGAATATTTCTAGCTCATCCCCATTTCATATAATTTTTGTAGATGGTTTCAGATTGATATTTTTCATCATATTAAGGAATAATCCATTTATTCCTACTCTATGGGTGCTGTATTTTGTCAAAAAAATTTTTCAGTTTCTATTGAAACAATCCTATGATTTCTGCTGTTACAGATATAGTCACTTATGCTGAAAATTTTTCTAATCTTGGACCAAACATGTATTCCTGGTATAAGTTCTGCTTAGTCATAGTGTATTATCCTAGTGATAACTTGCTGTAATCACTTTGCTAAAATTTTATTTAAAATGTTTATATCCATACTCATTAGGGAAATTGGTCTATAATTTTCTTTCTTTGTTTTGACTCTTCCTGGTAGTTATCAGTACTATATTGATATAATAGAAGGAATTAGGTAGAGTTTCATCTTCATATTCACTTTTTTAAAAATAGTTTATATAGAATTGAAATCAATTGTCCCTTGAATGTTTGTTAGAATTCATTTGTGAATCCATCTGGTCCTGGACGTTTATGCTTTGGGTGTTCATTGACAACTTGTTGAATTTTTGAGCTAGTGTTATTTAAGTAATTAATTTTCTTTTCTTTTAACTGGGGCAGTTTATATATTTTAAATATTCATCCATTTCACTTAGATTATCAAATTTATTGGCATATTCTTGGGCAAATGTTTTCCAAATTATTACTTTAATTTTCTCCTCCTTGGTGGTGAATTCACCTTTTTTATTTTTTATATTAGCAATTTGGTTTTCTTCTTTTTAATCAAATTAACCATAGTTTTATCTATTTTATTGGATTTTTAATAAAATCAACTCTTGATTTTGTTTATTCAATAGTTTTCTTGCTTTTGATTTTATTAATGTCACTTTTAATTTTCAGCAATTCTAATTTGATATTTAATTGGAGATTTTTAATTCGCTCTTTCTCTACCTTTTTTAGTTGCATGCTTGATTCATTGTACTCTTTCTCTATTTTCTTCATGTAAACATTTAGAGATTTAATATATCCCTTTATAACTTCTTTGGCTGTATCCCATACATTTTAGTATGTTATATCATTGTCATGAATGAAATCATTAATTATTTCTATGGTTTATTTGATCCAATCATTCTTTAAAATTAGGTTATTTAGTTTCCAATGAGTTGTAGGTCTGTCTCTCTATGACCCTTTATTGCATATGATTTTTAATGCATCACAGTCTGAAAAGGATGCTTTCAATACTTCTTCCTTTCTGCAATTCATTATGTGGTTTTTTTAAGACCCTAATACATAGTCAATTTTTGTGAGGTACCATGTTCTGTAGGGAAATAGATATGTTCCTTTCTATTCCCATTCAGTTTTCTCCATAAGTCCATTATATATAAGTTTTGTAATATTCTATTCATCTCCTTAACTTCATTCTTGTTCGTCTTACGTTTAGATTTACCTAATTCTGAAAGAGAGAGAGGTTGAGGTCTCCCACAAGTAGAGTCTTGCTGTCTATGTCTTCCTGTGGCTCATTCAGTTTCTCCTCTAAGAATCTGAATGCTATACCACTTGGTACAGACATATTTAGTATTGAAATTGCTCTATTATCTATGATACCTTTCTAAGAGGATGTAGTTTCCTTTATTATCTCTTTTAAAGAGATCTATTTTTATAGCTTCTTTGTCTAAGATAAGGATTGCTTCTCTTTCTTTTTTTTACTTCAGTTGAAGCATAATAAATTCTTCTCCAGTCTTTTACATTTATACTATATGTAAGTTTCTATTTCAAATGTGTTTCTTGTAAACACCATTTTGGGGTATTCTGGATTTCAATCCATTCTGCTACCTGTTTCTGTTTTATGTGAGAGTTCATCCCATTCATATTCAAAGTTATAATTACTAGCTCTTTATTGCCCTCCATGTTACCTTTCCTCTGTATTTTTTCCTCCTTTTTTCAGTGTTATCCCTACTCCCCAGTATTTTTGCTTCTGAATACCATCTCCTTCAATGTGTCTTCTCCCTTCTATCCCTTTTTTCTAACCCCCTTCCCCTCCTCTTTTTTCCAGATTTTTGCAAGGCAAATGGGGTTAAGTGGCTTGCCCAAGGCCACACAGCTAGGTAATTCTGCATGTTGCAAAGTGAGTTTAAAGAACATTCATTTTTTTAAATTTTTTAAAATTTTGTTTTAGTTTTTAGGGTTTTTTTTTTTTTGGTAAGGCAATGGGGTTAAATGGCTTGCCCAAGGCCACACAGCTAGGTAATTACTAAGTGTCTGAGGCTGAATTTGAACCCAGGTACTTCTGACTCCAGGACTGGTGCTCTATCCAGTGTGCCACCTAGCTGCCCTTAAACACCCCCCCTTTTCTTTCCCCTTTTCCTTTCCCCTCTTCTTCATTTCCTTCCTTCTATTAGTCCCTCATTCCCTACCCCCTTCTTAATAATTGAAAAGTAAGATAAGTTTCTTAACTCAACTGAATTATTAATCCCTCTTTGAGTCAAATTTAATGAGAGTAAGATTCAGGTGTTCCTACCTCCTGCCTTCTCTTCTATTGCAGTTCTTCATATCATGTAAGGTACCCCATTTTCCCTCTCCCTTCCTCCCATCTTCTTGTCTCCCTTTTTTTAATGAGATATTTATTAAAACTTTCCATCAAAGTCATGGACATATTATGAATGCCCATTCTTTTTGCCTAATTATACTCCCTCTAATAGAGTTATATTCTCAAGAGTCATGAGAAGGTTCCTTCCAGGTGAGAATGTAACTATATATTCATCTCTTGAGTTTTCTATTTGAAGACAGAATTGTCTGTCTAGCTCTGGTCTTTTCATCAAGGAAGATTGAAAATCTCCTATTTCATAGAATGTTCATTTTTTTCCCTTGAAAGAGAAGGCTGAGTTTTTCTGGACAGTGAATTCTTTGTCATAATCCAAGTTCCCTTGATCTCTGAAATATCAGATTCCAGTCTCTTTGATCCATTAATATTGATGCAGTAGGGTCCTGTGTCATCCTGATTATGACTCTGTGGTATTTGAATTGCTTCTTTCTGGTGGCTTGCAGGATTTTCTCCTTGATCCAATATTCCTTGGTGTTTTCATTTTAGAATCCCTTTCAGGAGGGAATCTATGTATTTTTCTCTTTTTTTCTTCAAGACAATAAGGTTAATTGACTTACCTAAGGTCATACAACTAGGAAATTATTAAATATCTGAGGTCAGATTTGAACACAGGTCCTCCTGACTCTAAGATCAGCACTCTATCCACTGTGCCACCTAGCTGCCTCAATACATTCTTTCAATGACTATTTTGACCTCTAGTTCCAGGACATCTGGGTACCCTCCTTCACTATATCTGAAGTATGGAGTCCAGGCTTTATTTTTTTCCTTCATAGTTTTTAAGTAACTCCATGATTCTTAAATTGTCTCTCTATTGTCTATCTGTTTTCCAGGTCAGTTGTTTTGCCAATGAAGTATTTTACATTTTCTTCTATTTTTTCACTTTTTAAATGTTATTTACCAGATTCTTGATGCCTCATGAACTCATTAATTTCCACAGATTCCATCTTATTTTTAGAGAAGACTTTTCTTCATTTTCCTTTTTCATCTCCTTTTCCAATTGGTCACTTCTGTTTTTAAAGGAGATATCTGTTTCTGTTTCTCAATTGTGTTTTTGAGTGAATTATTTTCTTTTTCCACTTGTCCAATTGCATTTTCAAAGGATTTGTGTTCTTATTGTAAGATGTTAGTTTTCTCTTGCATAGTGTTAATTATCTCTTGTGTTTTGTTTCTGGATTTTTTTTCCATTTAATTTTTAAACTCTTATCTGATTTCTTCTAAGAAATCTTTCTGGGTTACAGGTCAATTCTCTGAAGCTCTGCTACTCTGTCCTCCTTTTCTGAGCTAGTATCATTATCTCTAAGGGAGCATTCAATGGACCCAATTTTTAGATAATCTGTCTTCATTTTGGTCCCTTTCCCTAGGGTCTCATGCTAGGGGAGGGACTGGTTTACAGACTTTCATTGTTGAGATTTTTAGAGGTATTAGGAACTGCAGGGGGTTACTTAGTGGCCCACCAGAAAGTAAAACCAGAAGCTTTCTTGGTATTGTCTGTATTGGGAGTGTCAGTGACCCACTCCCTAGGCCTGGGGCTGGATCTCACAATCTGGGCTGGGCCCTACACTAGAAAAGTCAAAGACTATCTCAGTATAATCAGAGTAATCTGCTGGGGAAGATCTGCCACCCACACCAGAGTTCTTGGGGCAAGATGGGAACAACTGAATTGTGTCTGTATTTGTACTGGAGAAAATCAGGCCCTCCCACCAGAACAACACTGGGTTAGCTGGAAACATGGCTCCTTTGCTGGAAACATGGGGGTTCATAGTCTAGGTCTTCCAGACTAGCCTGTCTGGATAGATCTCTGGGCATCTATTCTCAAGTCCACCCCCTTCCCACCCATCCTCACCCTGCCACCAGGCATATGGCAAATTCTTCCACTGCCATGGGTCTCAGGTTAGTCTCTTGGTCTCATTCCACCACTCTGCACTAGATTTCTGCTGTCTGCTCTAGACACATCCACACTCTCCTATTACAGACTTTGCTGGGAGATATTTCCACCTATTCTTCTGTGGGTTCTGAGGATTCAAAATCTGTTAAGAGACTTGATTCATGTTGGTTCTGAGGGAAAGCCAGAAGAGCTTAAAATAGTGCCTGGCATCTCTCTGTTATCTTTGCCAGATGTCTCCATTTGCCTTTCTATGCATCTCTTGAGTCTTGTATTTGAAGATCAAATTCTCTGTTCAGTTCTGGTCTTTATAACATGAAATTTTGAAAGTCCTCTATTTCATTGAACATCAATCTTTACCTGTTGAGTTTCCCTGTCCATCAGGGGATTCATTCAGCTCAGGAGAGTAAAGAAAAATGCATACACTCAGGTGAAGGTGCTAGCAAGACAACTAGTAGAGCTGTTTATTTGAGTAGGATGTAACCTGGCAGGACATAACTGAGTTCAAGAAGTTCAGAAACAGGGCTATCAACAAGTGAGGCCAGGAATGAGGCAGTTGTGTTATCAAATCGGAGTTCTGCAGAAAGCCTTCAGCTTGACAGTCACCAGAGCTTAGGTTTTTAATTCATAACTGACCTTCTAACCTAAACTTGCTCAAGCAGCCATCAACATTTACCTCTGACAGAATTCATTGAATTTTGTAGGGTAGTAAATGTTTGGTTATAATCTTGAGGTCCTTTGCCCTCTGAAATACTGTATTTCAGGTCCTCCAATCTTCACTGTTGAAGTCAATATGTTCTGTTTAATTCTGATTGTATTTACTTTATATTTAAATTACTTTATGTGGCTGCTTGCAGTATTTTCTCCTTTATTTGAGAATTATGGAATTTTAGGTATGATAGTCCTTAGAGTTTTCCTAGATGTTCTTTTTCTGAAGGTATTCTGTATAGTCTTTTTTTTTTGCAAGGCAAATGGGGTTAAGTGGCTTGCCCAAGGCCACACATCTAGGTAATTATTGAGTGTCTGAGACCAGATTTGAACCCAGGTACTCCTGACTCCAGGGCTGGTGCTTTATCCACTGCACCACCTAGCTGCCCCATTCTGTATAGTCTTTCAATGCCTGTTTTGTCTTCTTAATCTAGTACATTTCAATAGTTTTCCCCAAATACCTTTCTGAACCATATTTTCTAGGTTCTGTTTTTGATGGAGCATTTCTGGAAGAACAAAATTTTTTAAATTATCTCTCTTGGATCTATATTTTTGATCATTTTTTAATAACAGGTACTTAAGATTTTCAATGTTGTTTGGCTTTTTGATTTTGATGGGATCTTGGTGTCTTATAGGTTTCTATTTGTCCAGTTCTGATTTTTAAGGCTTTATTTCTTTCAGATTGGTTTTGTGTTTCCTTTTCCAGTTGGTTAATTTTACTTTTTGGTGAATTACATTCCTTTTTCAGTTCATCAATTTTATTTTTTGAAGAGTTACATTCTTTTTCCAATTGTTTATTTTTAACTTTTAAAGGAGTTGATTTCTTTGGCCAGTTTTTCATTATTTTCCTGCATGGCTCTCATCTCTTTTTTTTCTTTCTTCTTCTTTCTTCTTTTTTCTTCTTCTTCTTTGTCTTCTTCAGTGTCTTCATTGTCTTCTTCTTCTTCTTTGGCTGCATCAGATCTTAAAACTATATTATAATGCAGCATTCATCAAAATTATCTAGTACTGGCTGAGAAATCGAGAAATGGATCGTTGGTATAGATTAAGTACCAAAGAAACAGTTGGAAATATACTTTTTGTTAAACCCCAAAACTCTAGTTTCTAGCATTAGAACTTGCTATTTGACATAAAATTTGGGAAAACTGGACAATAGTATAGCAAAAACTAGGCATAGGTCAACATCAGAAGCCTTATTCCAAGATAAGGTCAAAATGGTACAGGATTTAGACATAAAAGGTGATATCATAAATCTATTAGGAGAGCAAAGAGTAGTTTATCTGTCAGATCTTGGAGAGGGGAGTAGTTTAAGCTCAATCAAGAGATATAGAACATTATTAACAACAAAATGGATAATTTTTTATTACATTTTATTGAAAAGTTTTTGCACAAATTAAGTCAATGTAACCAAGATTGCAAACAGTGCAGAAAGCTGGGAAACAATTTTCACAATAGGTATTTCTTATAAAGGATTTATTCAATTTTTATTTTTCATTTATTTATAAAATATATAGACAATTGAATCAAATTTATGAGAATACAAGTCATTTCTTAACTGATAATCAAAAGATATTAATAGACAGTTTTCAGATGAACAAATTAAAATTATCTGTAGATATTTGAAAGCATTCTCTATATTATTATTTATTAGAGAAATGCAGATTAAAACAACTCTGAGGATCCACCTCATACCTATCAGATTAGTTAAAATGACAAATAGGAAAATGATGAATTTTGGAGAGTATGTGAAAAAACTAGGACATTAATGCCCTGTTGGTGGAATTGTGAACTGACCCAACCATCTGGAGAGAGCAATCTGGAAACATGCACAAAAGGTAATGAAGTTTTGCATTCCCTTTGACTCAAAAATATCACTAATGGGTCTATATCTAAAGAGATTATAGAAAGGGGGAAAGACCCACATGTTCAAATATATTTATAGCAGCTCTTTTTGAAATGGCAAAGAATTGAAAATTGAAGGGATGCCCATCAATTGAGGAATGACAAAACAATATAAAGAATATGAATGTCATGGAGTAAGAAATTACAAGTTGGCCAAATCTTAGAAAAATCCTGAAAAGGTTGTAATGAATTGAAACTTAGTGAAGTAAGCAAAATTAGGAAAAAATTGTATACCTTAAGTGCAAGAATGTGATATGAGCAACTATGGAGCAGTTCAGTGATGAAAAACAATAGTGCAAGATAAATTATGGAAAATGTCATTCACATGAAGAGAAATATCTATGTAGTCAAGCTGCAGAGCAAAGCATATTATGTTACCCATTTACAATTTACATTAAATTGTATACTATCATAGGTAGGTGATAGGGAAGGGAGAGTCATAGAAAATGAAAAATTCAAATGTTTGCCAAAGGAGGAATGTTGAAAAGTATCTTTACAAAGTATTTGTATAAAAAATAATTAAAATAGGAAAAATATATGGCTATCTCCCAGTCTCTGTCCTATAGTATTTTCTAATTTTTCTCTCTCATTAGATGATCTCATCTGATCATTCCCATGGGTTCAGTAATTATCCAGCAGATTATTCTCAGAATAGTAGAATTAGTCCTAATTTCTCCACAAGGTCAAAGTCTCACATATTTTTCTTCCTTTTATATCTCGCAACCTGAATTTTCAATTCAAACTCAAAATGTCCAAACTGTAATTCATAATTATCTTTTCACCCTTCCTTTCCCTTTTCCAAGATATATGTAACTGGTAAGTATATGAATGAACTCCAGTCTCTTAGATTTATATCTTTAGCAACATCCTGAACTCACTCATACTTAACCCATCTCTTTATCCTTTTGTCAAGTTTTGTCATTTTTTTGTTTTGTTTTTTAGGTTTTTGCAAGGCAAATGGAGTTAAGTGGCTTGCCCAAGGCCACACAGCTAGGTAATTATTAAGTGTCTGAGACCTGATTTGAACCCAGGTACTCCTGACTCCAAGGCCGGTGCTTTATCCACTACACCACCTAGCCACCCCTAAGTTTTGTCATTTTCACTTTCACATCCCTTATAAATTTTCATTTCTCTTCATTCACGTAGAAGTCACTTTTATCTAGACTTTCATCACTTTGTGTCTGAATTATTTTGGTAGCTTTATATTTCTAATCCCTTCCTCAAAATAAAAAAAAAGAGAAATATAAAGTCTCTTCCCTCTTCAAATCATTCTCAACTTAGACATCAAAATCATTTTCTGTGTTACTGTGTCAGGCATTTTCTCAGTAAATCAACAATGGTTTATTTTACCTCCAAGATCTCCATTTCTCCTCAATATGTAATCCTTAGATTGATCTTTAAAGTCTTTCCAAAACTTGGTCCCTTTGTCCATTCTTCATACACCTTATAGTCTTCCATGCACTCTAAAATTCAGATACTAATGATCTACTTGCTGTTTTTTTCACAGAACACTACACCTTCCAAATGCTTATCTTTTTATTAGCTGTTCCTCATTCTTTGAATGCATTGTCTCATTACCTCTGTCTCCTGATTTTATGGTTTCCTACAAGTCTCTAAGTTCCATCTTTTACAAGATTTTTCTCATAAACTCCCATATAACCTCTTCTTTGATATTACACTTCCATTTACAAACCATATATGTTCTGTGATTGTAGTCATTTACTTGTTGTGCCTGTCATTAGAAAGTGAGATTTATCAAGGAAGAGTATTAAACAGTTCAAACAAAACAAATGAAATTTTTGGTCATTTATTATTCCAAAATGAATCATGTCTTCACAATTGGTACCAATTTAACAATGAAAACCATGAGAGTGATGTTGCCTCTTTAGATATCTTTCCTTCATTTATTGCTTGAAATCATTTTCTATTGAGTCATTTACATTTTACTTTAAATTTATGTCGCCCATTCCTTATGTACTAACTTCAACTTTGATTCTTGCATGATGGGATTCAGTTTATCACTAAACATTATGAAATGCATAAGATATACATTAATCTAAAGCCTGATTGTATTCTGTGCTTATTTGGTTTACTTATTTTTTCTGAACTTATGAAATAAAATAAGAATTTTTATAATGATAAATAGAAAAAAGATGATTTATTACATATAATGTTATTCTTTTAAATATATCAAAAGTATTAATGTAATTTTCTTTTTTCTTCCCTTCCCCGATTATCAATTTTTTTACAAGTTTCACATTATTTCTAACTAAGCTGTGAGATTCTATTTATTGGAAAAAATCAAATGAAAAGCAACAATTCTTCATGAGCCATTCTCTAACTTTTGACAAATAACATTAATTTTGATCAGTTGATTTCTTGGTTTATCAGAGAAAAACCTTCAGTGAATATTTAGGTAGATGGTTATTGCATCTCAACTATATAATACTGCTATACCTCTGTGGTTTATGAACTCATCATTCATTTTCTTCTTCTGATCAAATAATTAATAGTATACCCAATCATGATAATGTTGAGTCAGCATGTGAATTTGCAAATGATAGCAATATTTTATAGATATGCAAATATATTTGTAAATATATAAATATGCAAAATACTTTTTAAATTTTTAAGCACTGTTTACATGCTACCTATTATTATGTAAAGCTACTATTTCTCCTTTCTTTGATTCTTATCCAAATGTCCTCCACTATGTGACTCCTTTATTTTCATATAGATACAACTTTAAAATTCTCCACAAATAGCACCAGTCTTTCTCAAAACTACCTACTTAAAGGGACTGAACATATTTCCCTCATTTTAAAAATATATAAAAAATATTTTTGAAGCTCAAGAAACTAAGAAAATATGGCAACTAGGTTTCCTATGCATAATTGACCAACCACTCAAACATAAATGTAGAGGCATAATTGTTATGCATAATTTACATGTCACTGCACAGATTGTATATGTAATTAAACATTTATACATGCATGTATACACATGTCTTCTTTAGAAATGTGGTGGAAGAAAGGCAAACTCAATATCCACAGAAAGAATGTTCTAAAACTGAATTGTCTGTTTGAATTTGGAGCTTTTACTAATATTCTTAGGGCAAAAGAAAAATGACAATATTTTGATTCAGGGACATGACTACAACAAGAATTCTTGAAAGGAAAAGAAAGAAATCAGTAGAAAAGAGAATAATTTCCTTCACTTGTCCAAGAGTGCCATGAAAAGACATAGTCTATATAGCAAAGAAATATTTTGGAAGAGGGAAGAGTTGATGATTTCCAAAGGACTTCTGGGATGTTAGAAAGAAAGGAAGACAAGAGAGCAGGGGACAACTGAAAAAGATATTAATGCTTGTCAACTATAATCATAAACTAAGTTCTTCCAATTTCTTACCACTTCAATTGAGTGCAACTAGTAACCTTTCTAAGCATGTTTACTTGTTTTAGCAAATATTTTGTTTTATAAAACTCTTTTTTCCTTCTTATAAACTTTTGCAGTAGATTCAAATATGTCTGTTTTCTTTTTTCCATTAAAATATGAGGATATGTACTAAATACTGAGAGAAATAGATAGTGTCCTTTCCTGACATAGCAGTCATAATTAGAGAATTTCTCTCTCTGTCTCTCTGTCTCTCTGTCTCTCTGTCTCTCTCTCTCTCTCTGTCTGTCTGTCTCTCTCTCTCTCCCTCTCTCTCTCTCTTCATAAGGGAAAGAAAAGAAGAATCAAGCCTTTCATATGTCTTATTAGGCATCCAGTTTGTGTAATAGTTTAAGAATCCCTTCTGGACTCAGGAAGACCTGAGTTTAAATCTGACTTAAGATACTTATTACCTTTACTTATTACCTTTCAATCATGTTTGCCTCATTTTCCTCATTGATAAAATTAGAGGAGAAAATAGCAAAACTCTCTCTCATATGTTTGCTAAGAAGTCCTCAAATGGAGTCAAGATGAATCAGACACAATTGAACAAATATAGTTATTTTAATGAAGGCATAATATAAAGACATTTCTGTTTCCCAAAATATGCTGATTTGTTAATGTGGTATAGAAATCAAGAGTTTTGAAGGCCATTTGTGCAGTTAAAAGAAATGACATTAATTCTTAAGAAAAGCTTGCATAAATGTGAGCTAGTGTGTAGAGAATAATTAAAATACAATTCCAAAAGGTTAATGTAGCAATTTAGTTGTCTTAAATTTTTAATTTAGGTAATTGCAGAGATTTTTTAGCAATATTACAAAGCTATCTGTGACCTATTTTTCACTTATTCAAAGGGAGGGTATAGAGGCTAACAAAATAAAACATTTGCAAGAAAATATTTTATATTTCTCTATATCATTTATATTAATGTATATCATGCCTCCTTTAAAATCATTGTCCAATGTATAATCCAGTCATACTGCTAGTATGAAAGGTCACTATTATGTGTAAGACACTCTAACAAGCTCTCATAAAATTTTTCAGGTGTTCATTCATATACAAATACTCATTATATCATATCTTTCATAACTTTATTCAGCATTTTGGAAAAACTCAATAATATAAGGTTCATAACTGCCATGAGAAAAAAAAATTAAAATTGCAAAGTGCCAAACAACATGATTATAGTGTTTGTATTTCTTTTTAGGTTTGTTTTTTTTTGCAAGGCAAACGGGGTTAAGTGGCTTGCCCAAGTCCACACAGCTAGGTAATTATTAAGTGTCTGAGACCGGATTTGAACCCAGGTACTACTGACTCCAGGGCTGGTGCTTTATCCACTACGCCACCTAGCTGCCCCTGTTTGGATTTCTTGATATTAAAATGGGGCTTGGTTATGTCTTAGTAATGCTGTATTGTGAATGGTAGAGAAAACATTGAAGAGATATTTTACTTGGAATAAAATAAAAACAGCTTGGCTTCATGTGTAGCCCCAGATAATAATTGATTGTATACTGAGCCTCAGATGATTCCCTAAGATTTATTTATGAAATTATGACAGAGTTAATATGAAGTTATAGCAGAATACTCTGAAGAAATGACAGATCCTTGATGAATGTTAAAATGCTAGAGTATTTCCACGGAAAGAGGGACTTAGGAACAACTATCAGAAAATCTTGACACTGTGTCTATTGTTACATAAAACCATTACAAATAGACTAACCATGAGTAAGACCATTTGTCAAGAATATGGGACTCTTCTGTACTCAATAGTTCATACTGAGGAAATTGTGAATCCCTTGTGTGGATACTTCCTTTCTTGATACAAAAGGAAGGAAGGAAGGAAGGAAGGAAGGAAGGAAGGAAGGAAGGAAGGAAGGAAGGAAGGAAGGAAGGAAAAAAGGAAGGAAGGAGGGAGGAAAGGAGGAAGGAAGGAGGGGGGAGGAAGGATGGATGGTAAGGAAGGAGGGAAGGAGGGAGGAAGGGGGAAGGAGGAGGAAGGGAAGGAGGAACAAGAAAGGGAGAAGGGAAGGGAGGAAGGAGGGAAGAGAAGAAGAAATGAAATTTGAATTTGTTGAGAGATTAATATGCAGCAAACATTATGGCAAGTCCATTTCAAATAACTCTTTTGATCAAACAATAGCCCAGGTAAATTGGTACTAATTTTGTGTCCATTATCTAATTGAGGAAACTGAGAAAGGCAGAGTTATCTGCCTCCTGAAGGATCAGACAGTTAATAATTGCTAAGTCTCCATTTTAATTTGTTTCTTCCTATTTCTAAATCTATCAATCAAGTCACCTACATGTCACAAAGATTCATGACTCACACTATAGAAACATCTCTATTTCTCTTCCTTTTACTTTCAAAACTGGGTTAATACTTACACCACTTATCCCAAAGCATTTTCAGGAAGATAAGACTTTTTAAAGCTTAAAAACACTATAACTGGTGAGGGTGAGGATTATGATGATTATGATGATGATGATGATGATGATGATGATGATTCATCAACAAACATATATTAAATACTAATGATATGCATGACACTGGCCTAGATTCTTCAATACAAAGGTAGAATATAAAATCTTTCTTCACATCATAGATGTTATATTCTTTTATTAATAACATGAAAGGATTAGCTATTTTTAACTTAATGATATTTTACTTCCAATTATTATTTTTCCAATAGCATGTAAAAATAATTTTCAGCATTTATTTTTGTAAATTTTGAGTTCCAAATTTTTCTCTATCACTCACTCTCTTCTACTCTCTTCCTGATATACAGTATGATATAGGCCATACATGCATAATCATATTGAACACATTACATTTCATATTAGTCATTTTGTGAAAATAATAAGGAAAAAATAGAAACCCACAAGAAAGAAAAGAAATCTTTATAGAAAATATTATGCTTTGAATTATATGCAGACTCCATGATTCTTTCTCTGGGTGAGAATGATATTTTTCATCAGAAGATCTTTGGACTTGTCACTGGACACTGTAAATCTCAAATTCTTTTGGGAAAAAAAATTGTAAGAGGCAGCCAGATGGCACAGTTGATAGAACACTGGTCCCAGAGTTAGGAGGACATGAGTTCAAATATGTCCTTAGACACTTAATGCTTACATAACTGGATGACCTTGGGCAAATCACTCAATCCTATTGTGTTGTAAAAATAAAAAAAAAATAAAAAGAGAGAAAGAAACTATGTACATACACTTAAGTGTATACTTCATATATATGTATATGTGTATGTATATATACAAGATGAATTAAGTTTATGGGCTCAAAATGATAGGATGATCTAGAAAACATTTTCTTTTCTTTCTAATTTTATAAATGATAATTTAGTTTTCTTTATTCAATCTGATTATTTAATTGTGACAGAACAACATCCCAAAGATTTTGCTCTGTCAATTGGTATCAGACAAGAGAAAGAATAAAATGATGACCTTAAATATAATTATTGTAAGCCTCTAAGATACCTTTTACAAATAGTTTTGTGCTATGTATAAAATGAGAGATGATTCCAAAGCAGAGATAATACTTGTTGCCATTTAAGTATCTCATAGGAAATTAATGGAATCCATTAATTGCTTCAATTTTGGGACCTAAAATTCCTCTCCCCCATTTATTATTTTAGCAATGGATTAATATGAATCATTTGTAGAGTATTTCCAGCATAGAATTTCTACTATGTTTTCTAAGACCCAAATCATGTCACCAAACAATTAACGTGAACAACTAAAGTCAACAAAGGAAGCTGATTGATGAATAGTTCTCAGTAATATGAGGACTGTGAAAGGATGACACTAATTTTATATTTATGATTTAGTCTTTTGAATAACTGCTAGAAGAGAGATTCAAGTTATATATCACATGCCATAGATTTATGATTGATCTCACTGAGCAGGTATATATCTGAAAAATTGCCTTCCTAGAATATGAAAAACTATGTAAAAAATTGGAACAATTAAATTTTGATGGGATAAAATCGTGTTCTCCTGTTTCATTTCTTAGGTGACAGTATAAGACCATAATTAATTGTTGCCAGATTTTCATTCCCTATATAGCTTTTTTTCCTGTCCATAAACTATTAAAGTTTATGGGCCTTGTCTTGCTGATACTTACATGCCAAAATCAATTTCTATCAATTTCATATACAGCCATGAAGAATTGGTACATGCATTAGGGTTAGGTTGAGTAAAATATTTCCAAAATTCTCTACTAATTATAAATTTAAACTATATCTTTTAAAAAATCATTCACATGCCTTGTTTTTTAGTTTGACATCTAAAACTAAGACCTCACTGACCCCACAGTATTTAATATTAGAATAGGGGGAAAAAATCATTGAAAAAGTATGTATTTGAACATTGTATACTTACCTAGCATATATTTTATCTCAAAATATTAAAAATACTGAGACTCTATGTGGGATCAAATTTATTAATTTGTTATTCTATTGGTTTGCCTTTCCATATAACCCTTTTGCTTCCACTCTTAATTTGTAATTTTTATTCTTTAATCTTTTATTCTCTTCAGATTAGTTATCTTTAAACTCAAATTGTTCTCCTTCAGTTTATTCAGGTAATTATCTCAAATTTTTCATCTTCAGCTTCAGTTTCCAGACATCTTCTCAAGATCTTGTGTCAGATCCCTTCCTTCATATGTTTTTTCCAAGTATTTTATTTGTCCTTTTTTCATGACCTTTCTTTAGTTATCCTTTATTAAGACTTTCTTTTTTGTTCTATTTGAATTTTTTTTCATTTATTTTCAGTCATTTGAACATGTACACGTAACAGTCAGGTTGACATTTTACATACATATTTTGTTAAACATATTTAAAAACTAGCAGGTTTTGGCATGAGGAATTAAGATTAAGGGAAAGAGATATATAAGAGATAATTTTTATAAAGTGTTCATCATATTTGGTAGTGGTGATTTTTTCTGTGTATTTTGTTTTATTTTATTTTTCTTCCTCTGATTGGGGTTAAGATAGTCCATAATCTATCAAATACAGTTGTCCTAGCTGTCTGGACTGCCAAGAGGGGTTGCTTCCATCAGCGTTATTCCTCATAATGCTGATGTGTAACTTTTTCTTTTGGCTCTATTCCCTTCCCTCAGCATAAGATCCTGTAAGTCACTCAAAGGTTCTCTAGAGTCTGACCACTTATTGTTTCTTATAGAACAATATTCCATAGCATTCATGTACCATAACTTGCTTAGCCATTTCCCAATTGATGGGCATCCCTTCAATTTCTAATTCTTTGCCATTACAAAAAGAGTTGCTATGAATATTTTCCCATTTTTTTACAATTTCTTCTGGATATAGTCCTAGAGTTGGAATTACTGGGTGAGGGGGTATCAATAGTTTTATTGCTCTTTGAGCATAGTTCCATATTGTTTTCCAGAAAGGTTGAATCCATTCACAACTCCTATTAGGGAAGTTTTCCATGATAATTTATTGCATGATACAGTCCATTTTTTTCTTTTTTCTGGTTGTAGCTTTCATCTAGATCAATGATTTACAAATTATCTCTTCTGGATCTATTTCCAGGCCAATTGTTTTTTTCTTAGAGCTATTTTACATTTCATTCTGTTTTTTCAGTCATTTGGTTTTGTTTGATGGAATTTTGGTGTCTCACAAAGTCATCCATTTCCCTTTGTCCAATTCTAGTTTTTAAAGGTTTATTTTCTTCAGTTAGCATTCTTGCTTCCTTTCCCATTTGGTTAATTTTATTTTCCATCTGGTCAATTTGACTTAAATTTTTTTTCCAGTTAATTTATCACAGTTCTCCAGCAAGACTCTAATTTCTTTTCTACACTTTTTCTTCTTCCTCTATTCTCTGGTTTTAAAAATCCTGTTCAAGTTTTGCCAAGAAATCTTTTCTGGAATTGAGAAAAGTTCATCAACTCCAACCTCAAATGTAGACATTCTGTCACTGTCATTTCCTTTTCCAAGATGGTGTTTTTATCATCCTTTTGAGAACAGTAGCTGTCAATGCTTATCCTCCTTTTTTTCTGGTTATTTTTTCCTGTTGACTTCTGTTTCTGTGTATTTTAGTCTCTGGCTTTCCTCATTGGCATTTCCAATATTCCTATGCTCTTTGTGCTAGAGTAGCCCAACACCACACCAATTTTCCAGGGCTTGAAACCTTGTTTTCTGAGTTGGAATTAAGACCCTTACTGTTGGTAGAGTAGTACTAGGAATTTGACTGTGATGTGATTAAAAACCTCTCCCTGGATTCCTAGCTGTATCACCTACACTAGGCCATGCTACCCTTTCACCCATGTGATAGCCTTTTTCCTGGAGTTCCCCTAAGATTTCTCACTGAAAAGTTGTTTCACTGTGTTTTTCTGGCAGGTTCTATCATTTTAGGATCTATTTAGAGGCTTCATTCAAAGTTGTTTTGGGAAAAGTCCTCAGAGATTACTAGCTTTGTGCCATCATCTTGGCACTTTTCAAAACAAAACAAAACAACCACAACAACAACAACAAAAAAAACTATTTGAATTTTGAATGAATGATTCTAAAGCGAAAAGCACTATTGGTTCTTCCAAATTGAATGGTGTGACTGTGTGATAAACTGCAAAGTCTGAAATATTATCAGAACAAAAGAAAGTCCTCATGATCATAGATAGGAATTGCATAAAATGAGAAAACATGTAGTTGCATTTTGCATTAAAAGAAATAGAATTCAAATTGAGCAAATCATGTCAGTGTAGAAAATGTAACTGATAGAACACAAAATATAAATTTGTAATTTGTAATTCATAATAATTAATTCTCTATCTCTTTTATCTAGACTATTACAAAATTCTCTTTGTTGGTCTTCTTGCTCAATTTTCTCCAAACGTTGAAAAATTGTTGCTGTAGCTTTTTTTTGCTCCCCCCCGCTGAAGCCTATATTTACCCATGTCACTCAATAAACTGTGCTGTGATTTTCAGTTGTTCAGTCATCTGACTCTTCATGACACCACAGTTCATCTGTCCATAATTTTCTTGGCAATGATGCTAAATGTTTGTCATTTCTTACTTTGTTTTTCTTCTGTTTTTTTTTATATGCAACAGGTGTTAAGTCCATTCATTGCTAAAAGGAATCAGTGGAAGGAAAGGTCAAAAATAATATATGACTTTATGTAAAGAAGTTCATGAAATTCACAGTATTTCATTTTTTATTTTACTCACTAAATTAATATTTACAATTAAATGTCAAATAGTCCAGTTTTGATAAGTTTACCATTAAGTAAGTATCGAGAGACTGGCAATGTGTCATGGTTCTTTGCTGAAAAAATATTGGGGGGGTCAGTTAGGTGGTGCAGTGCATAAAGCATTGACCTTGAAGTCAGGAGGACCTGAGTTCAAATTTGATTTCAGATACTTTATTCTTACTAGCTGTGTGCTAGCTGTGTGTTCTTGGACAATTTATAACACCACTGCACCACAAAAAAAAAAAAATGCTGGGGGAATATTTCTGGCATATCATCAATATATGGCTAGGGGGTCAAGAGTCAATATGTACATCATTTATATGAGGTTGATATATATTTGCCTTTATATCTTTAATTATTTCTCTACCACAATCACACATATAGTCATCTAAATAGAATAGAGAGTTTGTGTGATATACTGGTAACTGAAATATTGCCAGAAATAAAGAAAAAATTTCTATGGTCAAAGACTATAAAACTTATTCTTTCAGTGATTAAGCCGTGAGTTGATATCTTTAAACTGTCTAATTAAAAAGGGGGAAAGGGACATATTGAGACTAAGTCTAGAACTCTTGTCTTTGCTCAAGCAATTTCTTCTCAGAGGTTTGACTATGACAAAGGCTTCTCTCCTTTTTCAATTGATTTACTAATTCTCAATTTAAAACCAACTTGCTGGTTATAAATGAACCCCACACACTCTAACCAAAACTCTAAACAATTGCAAACATTTCCCATCTTAACTAGTAATAATCTGATTGCTTCAATTTGAATGTGTTCTAACTTAACAAAAATATCATGTCATAATATCATGTAAGTTTTTTTAAGTGGAGTGAGTTTATATGATTGATTGTCTTGATTGACTGCCAATTTGTACAAAAATTGTCTATGAATCAATCAAAATGTAATAAGTATTGTGCTTGAAACTGTCTGGGTCTACAGAAATACTCAAATGGGTTTTAATCTTATCATTTGGAAGCTTCCTATAATAAGGAAGAAAAGAAGTAATAGATAAATATCCTATAATAACATTGGTGTTCCTCCATAAGACTAAACCAAAATACTGACATTGTTCCTTCCTTTTATTTTTTGACTTCTCAACAGTACCAATGTAACACTGTGCCTGCCTCCCCTTCCTATTCTATAATTCCTTGATAGTATGTTTTCTTTCCATTTTTCTTTGAAAAGTCTAATTAAGTTGCAATCTACTCATGCATGATATGCACTTTAAAAAAATTATTTTTTGACTTTATGGGATAAATCAAGGTTATATATAACACGGTATAATAAAAAGTTTATCATACATGAAACTGTAAATTCACTATATATAACTTGCTATTCCATATATTTATAGTTTTATATATATATATATATATGTATATATATAAAACATCTATAGATAATAAAGTTCTGTAAATTTTCTTTTCTCCCTATTTTCAACCCTCCTCCACCAATATCTCAGAAATGGTTACCATTAGACCCAAATAAGTTACCCAAATAAGTGTAGTGACCCTGGGCAAGTAACTTAACACCTGTTGCATATATAAAAAGAAAACAGAAAAAAAATACAGTAAGAAATGACAAGCATTTAGCATCATTGCCAAGAAAACTATGGACAGAACTGTGGTGTCATGAAAAGCCAGATGACTGAACAAAAGCACAGTTTATAGAGTGAAACAAAAACACAGTTTATTGAGTGACATGGTGAAATATGGGCTTCAGGGAGGAAAAAAAAAGGCAAAAAAAAGCTACAGCAACAATTTTTCAACAATGTGTGGAGAAAATTGAGCAGGAAGACCAATAAAGAGAATTTTTTAATAGTCTAGGCAAAAGAGATAGAGAATTAAGGTAACACATGATTGCATGAATGATGAGAAAAGGCATTATTAAAGAAGGTGTTTCACTACTGATTAGATATTTGGGGAGTAAAATAAAGAATTAAGAATGATAAATTTGTGAATCTGAAATAGTGGAAGTATGATGATACCCTTTTTAAATTGGAAAATTTTGAAAACAGGTAGGTTTTCTTGCAGGGGGTTTTAGGAAGGGGGCAAGAATGAGTATTATTCTGGAAATTTTGAGCTTGAATTATCTATGGAACATGAAGTTTGAAAATTCCAGTAAACTGTTTGTGATTCAGAAGAGAGATTGGCATTTTATTTATTAATTTTTGAGTTATTTACAGAGAGATTATCATTAAAATCAGAATAAATACAGAATGACACAGATCACCAGGACAGACTAGGATGGTGTGGGGAGACTCTTCCAACTGGGGCCAACTGACCACCCAAATTTCACTCTGAACAGTGTTATACTCTGATGAATTGTGAAATTTCCATTAAGGAAGAAAGTTTAGACACTTTGACATCCAGCCCCAAGGAAACCGCAATCAGAAGAGGGAGAGTCAGGAGGTGAGTTGTAAGGAAACAAGAGTGAGTGGGAAAGTCTGAAATTAAATAGAGATTTTTTTTTAGACCTTGAACATGAACAGATAAATAAGCAGGAAAAATGGACAACAAAACAAATATGACCTCCAGATCTGCTGAAGCAATTCAGGTATAAATGAATAAATACTATATTTTTACTTTGTTTTATTCTTTATTAGCTACAAAGTACTGCTCTATGTATGTTGATAATTTGGAAACTTTCTTTTTATTGCTGATTATCTTGGTAAATATGACTACCAGTGGTATCCTAAGTTAGAAAGTATGGGTCTTTTAATCATGTTGCATAATTTCAAATTCCTTTCCAGAAAGATTGGATCATGTCACAATTTCCTCAAACAATACATTTAGTGCATCCATTTGTTCACAATCTCAAATCCATCAAGACTATTTTCCAGCTTTGTTTATTGTGTTCAATCTACTAAGTATGAAATAAAGACCTTGAATTGCTTTGATTCAGATTTTTATTTTTGATTAATTCAGATTTATATTTTATATTAGTCTTCTTATGGTCATTAAGGCTTGAAATTATTTTGAAAAGATATTATATTGAAAATTATATTGAAATTATATTGAGGGGCGGCTAGGTGGCACAGTGGATAGAGCACTGGCCTTGGACTCAGGAGTACCTGGGTTCAAATCCGACCTCAGACACTTAATAATTACCTAGCCGTGTGACCTTGGGCAAGCCACTTAACCCCATTGCCTTGAAAATTCTAAAAAAAAAAAAAGAAATTATATTGAAAAAATTTTTTTTCCATCATCTGTTTCCCTACTTACCTTGCATTAATTTTGTTCCTGAAAACAAAATCTTTCAATTTCATGCAATTAAAATTACCTATATTACCTTTTTTTAAAAAAATTTTTTATTAAAGATATTATTTGAGTTTTACACTTTTCCCCCAGTCTTGCTTCCCTCCCTGGACCCCCACCACACAGATAGCACTCCATCAGTCTTTACTTTGTTTCCATGTTGTACCTCGATACAAATTGGGTGTGATGAGAGAGAAATCATATCCTTAGAGAGAACAGAATTCTCAGAGGTAACCAGATCAAACCATAAGAAATCTGGGTTTTTTTTTTCTGAATTAAAGGGAATAGTCCTTGTACTTTGTTCAAACTCCACAGCTCCTTATCTGGATACAGATGGCACTCTCCTTTGCAGACAGCCAAAAATTGTTCCCAATTGTTGCGCTGATGGAATGAGCAAGTCCTTCAAGGTTGAACATCACTCCCATGTTGTTGTTTAGGGTGTACAGTGTTCTTCTGGTTCTGCTCATCTCACTCAGCATCAGTTCATGCAAATCCCTCCAGGTTTCCCTGAAATCCCATCCCTCCTGATTTCTAATAGAACAATAGTATTCCATGACATACATATACCACAGTTTGCTAAACCATTCCCTAATTGAAGGACATTTACTGGATTTCCAATTCTTTGCCACCACAAACAGGGCTGCTAGAAATATTTTTGTACAAGTAATGTTTTTTCCCTTTTTCCTCATCTCTTCAGGGTATAGACCCAGTAGTGGTATTGCTGGGTCAAAGGGTATGCACATTTTTGTGTCCCAGATTTCCCACATCCCTTCCAACAACGATCATTATCCTTCCTGGTCATACTGGCCAATCTGAGAGGTGTGAGGTGGTACCTCAATGAAGCTTTAATTTGCATTTCTCTAATAATTAATGATTTAGAGCATTTTTTCATATGGCTATGGATTGCTTTGATCTCCTCATCTGTAAATTGCCTTTGCATATCCTTTGACCATTTGTCAATTGGGGAATGGCTTTTTGTTTTAAAAATATGACTCAGTTCTCTGTATATTTTAGAAAGGAGTCCTTTGTCAGAATCATTAGTCGTAAAGATTGTTTCCCAATTTACTACTTTTCTTTTGATTTTGATTACATTGGTTTTACCTGTGCAAAAACTTTTTAATTTAATGTATTTGAAATCATCTAATTGGTTTTTAGTGATGTTCTCCAACTCTTCCTTAGTCATAAACTGTTCCCCTTTCCATAGATCTGACAGATAGACTAGTCCTTGATCTTCTAATTTGCTTATAGTATTGTTTTTTATGTCTATGTCCTGTAACCATTTGGATCTTATCTTGGTAAAGGGTGTGAGGTGTTGGTCGAATCTAAGTTTCTTCCATACTAACTTCCAATTATCCCAGCAGTTTTTATCAAAGAGGGAATTTTTATCCTGGTGGCCTGACTCTTTGGGTTTATCAAACAGCAGATTACTATAATCCTCTCCTGCTTTTATATCTAGTCTATTCCACTGGTCCACCACTCTATTTCTTAGCCAATACCAAACAGTTTTGATGACTGATGCTTTATAATATAATTTTAGATCTGGTAGTGCTAAGCTACCTTCGTTTGCATTTTTTTTTCATTAAGCTCCTGGCAATTCTTGACTTTTTATTTCTCCATATGAATTTACTTAAAATTTTTTCTAGCTCATTAAAGTAATTTTTTGGAATTTTGATTGGTAGGGCACTAGACAGATAGTTTAGTTTTGGTAGAATTGTCATTTTTATTATATTAGCTCTACCTATCCATGACAGTTGATATTTGCCCAGTTATTTAAATCTGATTTAATTTGTGTGAGAAGTGTTTTATAATTGTTTTCAAAAAGATTCTGAGTCTGTCTTGGCAAATAGACTCCCAGGTATTTTATATTGTCTGAGGTTACTTTGAGTGGGATTTCTCTTTCTAGCTCTTCCTGCTCTTTCTTGCTAGTCATATATAGGAAAGTTGAGGATTTATGGGGGTTTATTTTATAACCTGCAGCTTTGCTAAAATTGCTAATTGTTTCCAGTAGTTTTTTAGATGATTTCTTGGGATTCTCTAGGTAGACCATCATGTCATCTGCTAATAGTGAGAGTTTTGTCTCTTCCTTCCCAATTCTAATTCCTTTAATTTCTTTTTCTTCTCTAATTGCTGATGCTAACATTTCTAATATAATATTGAATAGTAGTGGTGATAATGGGCACCCTTGTTTAACCCCTGATCTTATTGGGAATGCCTCTAGCCTCTCCCCATTGAATATAATGCTTGTTGATGGTTTCAGATAGATACTGCTAATTATTTTAAGGAACAGTCCATTTATTCCTACACTCTCTAGTGTTTTTAATAGGAATGGATGCTGTATTTTGTCAAAAGCTTTTTCAGCATCTATTGATATGATCATATGGTTTCTGATAGGTTTGTTATTGATATAATTGAGTATACTAACAGTTTTCCTAATATTGAACCAACCCTGCATTCCTGGAATAAATCCTACTTGATCATAATGTATTATCCTAGTGATGACTTGTTGTAGTTGTTTTGCTAAGATTTTATTTAGCATTTTTGCATCTATATTCATGAGGGAAATAGGTCTATAATTTTCTTTCTCTGTTTTAACTCTTCCTGGTTTAGGTAGCAATACCATATTGGTTTCATAGAAAGAGTTAGGCAGAGTTCCATCTTTCCCTATTTTTCCAAAGAGTTTATATAGGATTGGCACCAATTGTTCCTTAAATGTTTGGTAGAATTCACTTGTGAATCCATCAGGCCCTGGAGATTTTTTTTAGGGAGTTCCCTAATGGCTTGTTGAATTTCTTTTTCTGAAATAGGGTTTTTCAGGTATTTAATCTCTTCTTCATTTAACCTGGGCAACTTATATTTTTGTAAAT
The DNA here is from genome assembly GCF_037893015.1 of Macrotis lagotis. Classification (NCBI taxonomy): domain Eukaryota; kingdom Metazoa; phylum Chordata; class Mammalia; order Peramelemorphia; family Peramelidae; genus Macrotis; species Macrotis lagotis. Next base: position 83,228,111 of record NC_133659.1, read on the forward strand.
ATTCATCCATTTCACTTAGATTATCAAATTTATTGGCATAAATTTGGGCAAAATAACTTCGAATTATTACTTTAATTTCCTCCTCATTGGTGGTGAGTTCACCTTTTTCATTTATAATTCTAGCAATTTGGTTTTCTTCTTTCTTTTTTTTTAATCAAATTGAACAGAGGTTTATCAATTTTATTGGTTTTTTCATAATACCAACTTTTGGTTTTATTTATTAATTCAACAGTTTTTTGCTTTCAATTTTATTAATTTCTCCTTTAATTTTTAAAATTTCTAATTTGGTATTTGATTGGGGATTTTTGATTTCTTCTTTTTCTAATTTTTTTAGTTGCATGTTTAGTTCATTGATTTCCTCTTTCTCCAATTTATTCATATAAGCATTTAGAGCTATAATATATCCCCTGAGAGTTGCTTTGAATGAATCCCATAGGTTTTGGTATGTTGTTTCATTATTATCATTATCTAGGATAAAATGGTTAATTCTTTCTATAATTTGTTTTTTGGTCCACTCATTTTTTAAGATGAGGTTATTCAGTTTCCAATTTGCTCTGGGTCTATATCTCCTTTGCCCAGTATTGCATATGACTTTTATTGCATTGTGATCTAAGAAAGATGTATTCACTATTTCTGCCTTTCTGCAGTTGATCATTAGGTTTTTATGTCCTAGTACATGGTCAATTTTTGTATAAGTTCCATGTACTGCAGAGAAAAAGGTATAATCCTTCCTATCCCCATTCAGTTTCCTCCATAAGTCTACCATATCTAATTTTTCTAACAATCTATTTACCTCCCTAATTTCTTTCTTGTTTGTTTTATGATTTGATTTATCTAGATCTGATAGCTTCTCCTCTAAGAATTTGGGTGCTGTCCCACTGGGTGCATATATATTCAGTATTGAAATGATTTTATTGTCTATGGTACCTTTTAGGAGGGTAAAGTTTCCTTCCTTATCTCTTTTAATGCTATCTATTTTTGCTGCTGCTTTGTCTGAGATAAGGATTGCTAGCCCTGCTTTTTTTATTTCAGCTGAAGCAAAATATATTTTGCTCCAACCTTTTACCTTTACTCTATATGTATCTCTCTGCTTCAAATGAGTTTCTTGTAAACAGCATATTGTAGGATTCTGGTTTTTAATCCACTCTGCTATTTGCTTATGTTTTAAGGGAGAGTTCATCCCATTCACATTTAAGGTTATGATTACTAATTCTTTATTGACCTCTGTGCTATCTTCCCTCAGTTTGTATTTTTCCCCCTTTCCCCCCCTTTTATCCATATTCCCCAGTATTTTGTTTTTGAATACCACCCCCTTCATTGTGTTTGCCCTCCTATATCACTCCCTCCCATTTCTTTCCCCTTTCCCTGTTCCCTTCCCTTCCTTTTGTTATTTCCTCCACTCCCCTTCCCTTTCTCTGTCCCCCCTCCCTTTTTCCCCCTTTTACTTCTTGAAAGGTTAGATGTTTTATAAGTTAACTGAGTATGTGTAGGTAGACTTTAAGCCAAGTCTGACGAGAAGAAGATTCAGGTGTTTCTCTTCTACTCCCTTCTTCCCCTTTATTACCATAGGTGTTTTTGTACCTCTTAGTGTAATGAGATTTGTCCCATTCAATCCCCTCCCTCCTCCCATCTCTTTCCTGTCCCCCTTTTTAGGGAGGTAGTGTATTTTTTTTAGATCATTCTATCTAAGTCATAGAAAATTCTGAGTGTCTGACCCTTCTAATTCAGTATATTCTGTTGAATAGAGTCCAAATTCCTGAGAGTTATTAGAGTCTTTCTCCCCGGTGGAGTTAAAGCCAGTTACATCCCATTAGATATCAGTCTCATGGATAGGTCATGGATGTCCAGCATTTCTGGCTAGGTATATTCTCTCTGTTAGAGTTACATTTCTCAGGATTCTCAGGATTTATGAGAGTGTCTACCCCCCCCCCCCCCCCATGCTGGGATATAGCCAGTTTCAACTTGCTGGATTACATTTTTTTCCTTTTACCCTCCCCCCCTTTTTACCTTTTCATGTGTCTCTTGAACCTCCTGTTTGATATCCAAATTTTCTGTTTAGCTCTGGTCTTTTCATCAGAAATTTTTGGAATTCTTCCATTTCGTTAAATGTCCATCTTTTTCCCTGGAAGAGAAGGCTCAGCTTTGTAGGAAAGTAGATTCTTGGCTGCATCCCGAGCTCCCGTGCTCTTCAAAATATCTCGTTCCAGGCCCTTAGATCCCTTACAGTTGATGCAGCCAGGTCCTGCGTGATCCTTACTGTGGCTCCTTGATATTTAAATTGTTTCTTTCTGGCTGCTTGCAGGATTTTCTCTTTTATCTGATAGTTCTGGAGTTTGGCCACAACATTCCTTGGTGTTTTCCTTTTAGGACCTTTTTCTGGTGGGGATCAATGTACTCTTTCGATAATTACTTTGCCCTCCGATTCCACGATGTCAGGGCAGTTTTCCATCACTAGATCCTGTAATATTAAGTCCAGGCTTTTTTTCTCTTCAATGTTTTCAGGAAGTCTTATAATTTTCAGGTTCCCCCTCCTCGATCTATTCTTGAGGTCAATGGTTTTGTTGATGAGGTATTTCACATTTGCTTCTATTTTTTTCTATTTTTTGATTTTGTTTAACTGACTCTTGCTGTCTCGTGGAGTCATTAGTTTCTGTAGACTCCATTATTTTTTGGGGGGGAGGAGTTTTCTTCATTAACCTTTTCCAATTGGTCGATTCTACTTTTGAAAGAGCTTTCCATTTGACCAATTGAAGTTTTGAGAGAATTAATTTCTTTTTGCATTTGCTCATTTGAGGATCTGAGAGAATTATTCTCATTTTGCAAGATATTAATTGTCTCCCCCAAGTTTTCCAGTTGATTTTTAAACTCCTTCCTTATTTCTTCAAGGAAGTCTTTCTGTGCTGGAGACCAGATTGTATTCTCCTCAGATGTTCCAGGTCTCTCTGGGTTGGGGTCTTTCCCTTCCAAGAATTTTTCTACGGATCCACCTTTCTGCTGACCCTTCTTCATTATGCTAAGACCTTGAGTTGGGTGGGGCTGGTTCACCTGGGCTTGGGATCTCTAAAGGCTTTACTGAGTGCAGTTTCTCTGGCTGGCCAGTAGGAGGTGCTGGTTGCCCTCTCTGGGGTGTCTGTGACCTTGATTGTGAGGCCTTCTCCCTTTGCTTGAGGGAGGGAATTGGAGCTATTGAATTCTTTTGCCTTCAATCAATGGTGGGCTTTACCTGGGCCTGAGGTGATTCCTCAGCTGGGCTGGTTCTTTTGCTCACACAACTGGGCCTGAGGCAGAAATAATTTGCATTTGTTTGAGAATTGGCCTCAGTGCAATGGAGGCGTGGGCGAGGAGCCCAGGGATGGTGTCCACAGCTCTCCTGCACCAGACCTCTCCCTGCAGCCCCTTCCCCAAGCTCCAGGGGGACAGCCCCAACACCAGCACCTCTGCTTCCCCACAGACCCAAGCCCCCTTCGTCCAACCCCACCACTGATCCAGCAGGTCCGGCTCTTGGGCCCTCAGACTTCTGGTTCCGATTCAGATGTTGGTCTGGCTGATCTTCCCTCGGAGATCAGACTCACCTGTGGGTACTCAGCCAAGGATGCTGCGGGAGACAAATCCTGAGGTAGATTTTCCTCTCCTGGCTTTTCTTTCTGGGTTTCCTGGTTCAGATTTCTTTTAAGAGGTTTGTTTCATGTGATAGATGGGGAAGAGATCAGGAGACTTTAGAACTGTGCCTGTCTTCTCTCCGCCATCTTGGCCCCAACCTAGGTTGGGGCCTATATTACCTTTTGCAAATTACTTTTTAGTTTCTGTTTTTGACATACATTAGAATGCATTATATTTAATGCTATAATGCAAAATTCATTTGATACTCAGTAAAATATTATATATATATATATTTTTGTATACATTTTGCTTATCTATAATTTTTAACCACCTACCTATCTCAGAACTGAAATGAACAATTCTAAGAAGAAAGAATACAGACACAGCTTCATTTGAGAAATTTTCTACTCAATATTTAAATGAGAATGAAAGGAAAAAAAAGCCTATATAAGACAGCTGGGGAAGGTTGGATGCAGGTACCCAGTAGAGTACAGGTGTATTTAGAATATGAAAACTGTTGGAAGCCAATTCATGCATACTTAAATAAATCTTTTTGTCAACAAATAAAAGGATCATACACTAAAGAGAGAAAATGACTTCTTATCCTATGAGAAGACATTGTTTGAGATGACTTCTAAATAAGATTCATTAGGGGAACAAAATTGTTTTGCTTTTGTCACACAATTTTATCCATTTATTGTCATCACAATTACAGCAACCTATTATAATAAGAGGGGAAAAAATCCTGAAGTATAATAAAATAAAGTTTCAATTTCCCCATCATATACAATGGTTGAGATTCTATGTATTTTTTTTGCTTTTAATAATACAGCCTTTCTCTAAGATTAACTGCAATTATTATAATAAAATAAGACTAGGATGATCAATTTTTTTGATAATAAATATAATTTATGTAATATTGGCATCAAATAAAGAGCTGACCTCAGAGTCACCAAGATCTGGGTTCAACCTATCTCTATAGCACATACCAGCTGTATGAACCCCTAAGTAATTCATTTAACCTCATAGTACTCTAAGATACTCTCTAAGACTGTAAGTTGCTTAAGAAGGTGCAAACTTGTTTTATTAATGGCAGTTTCTCCTATAGAAGATTCAACTTGGTAAGGGGATTTTTTATCCTTATTCCATTCTATCATAACAAGTGTTGGAGCATGATACGTCAATCTAATTTTCCCATTTTGCAGATGATGACATAAACATGTAGAAGTATTGAGTAATTTCCTCGTGATGAAATAAAATGAAATTGTCAATTATTATGCATCATGCGTTGAACACTATTCCAGTCTTTAGTCAAGATGTGAAGTTTAAATAAAACTTGATCTTTATCGAAAAGCAGTTTAAAATTTATTGACAAAATTATCAACACATATAGGTAGAAAAAACAATTTTTCTTGTAAAATTCAATGAAGTCAATAAATTTAAAGTTATGTGAGGTTGAAAGTGGATGAGACAAATGAAAATATAAAGAGGATGGGAATTTTGGATCAAGGTAATCAGTGATGGTTTTTGAGGAAAGATATCTTTTTTCTTTTTTCTTTTCTTTTTTAATTATTTCCTTTAATTTGTTTACACATTACTTTAATATTCTATTTTAAGAGTAAACATAATACCCCTCTCCCACAAAAATATAGAAGCACATGAGAAATAAAGTAAAAGAAAGAGAAAAAAAGCATTTAAGTCTGTGTTCTGATACCATTAGCTCTGTCTCAGGTGGATCACTTTCTTTATCATAAGTCCATCACAGAAGTTACTTCCATATTTTTCCACAGTTGCTATTGCTGATTGTAATTTCTTCCATACATTCCTCCCCACTACTATTATATTTTCTCTCTCCTTTCAGCCTGTCCCTCTTCAACAATGTACTATGGGGCAGCCGAGTGGTGCAATGGACAGAACATGAGCCCTGGGCTAGGAGGCCCCCAAACCCACTTTCCACCCCAAAGACCCAGAAAACACCTGCTCCCATGGGCCCAGCAGACCACCCAATCCGAACACCTTGAAAAAAGTAAAAAAGAAAATGTGTTATATATGACTATCCTCCCCTATGATCTGCCCTCTCTTTTATCACCCACATCCCCCCCTTTACCCTGTCTCTCTTCTCTCCTTTTTCTTCTAGTTGTCTATACCCCATTGTGTGTGTATGCTGTTTCCTCTCTGAGAAATTTCTGATGAGAATAAAGACTCCCTTGTTTATCCTCATCTTCTCCTCTTCCATACCATTGCAAAAGCTACATGAAATATCTTTTACATGAAATATCTTAGCCTATTCTACCTCTCCTTTCTCTTATTCCCAGTATATTTCCTTTTCAACCATTGACTCCATTTTTACAATATATTATATTTTCAAATTCAGCTCTCTCCTGTGCCCCATCTGTAAAAATTCCTTCTGCTTGCTCTAGGAAATGAGAAGGTTCATATGAGTATTATCAGTATCATCTTTTCATGCTGGAATCTATTCAGTTCACCATCATAACATCCCTGATAATTTATCCTTCTCATCCACTCTCTATGCTTCACCTGAGTCTTGTACTCGAAGGTCAAACTTTCTGTCCAGCTCTGGCCATTTCAACAGGATCATTTGAAATTCCCCTGTTTCACTGAAAGTCCATCTTTTCCCCTGGAAGATGATGTTCAGTTTTTCTGAATAGTTGATTCTCAGTTGAATTCCAAGCTCTTTTGCCTTCCAGAATATTATATTCCAAGTCCTATGAGCCCTTATTGTAGTTGCTGCTAAGTCCTGAGTTATCCTGACTACAGTGGCACAGTATTTGAGTTGTGTTCTGGCTGCTTGGAATATTTTCTCTTTGACTTAGGAGTTCTGGAACTTGGCTATAACATTCCTGGGATTGTTTTTTTTTTGGATCCCTTTCCAGGGAGATCAGTACATTCTCTCAATTTCTATTTGACCCTCTACTTCTAGGATATAAGGGCAGTTTTCCTGTAGAAATTCTTTAAAAATGAGGTCAAGGCTCTTTTCCCTGATCATGACTTTCAGGTATCCCAATAATTTTAAAATTATCTTTTCTGGATCTGTTTTCCAGATCAGTTGTTTTTTTTCAATGAGATGTTTCACATTTTCTTCTAATTTTTCATTCTTTTGGTGTTGAATTATTGTGTCTTGGGTTCTTGCAAAGTCATCAACTTCCTTTTACTCCATTCCACATTTGGAGAATTTGGTTTCCTCAGAGAACTTTCTTATCTCCTCTTCCATCTGGCCAATTCTGCTTTTTAAGACATTCTTCTCTTCATTAACTTTTTGAACTGTTTTTTTTTTCATTTGACCTAAGCTGGTTTTTAACATGTTATTTTCTTCAGCATTTTTTTTATTTTCCTTGACTAAGCTGCTGACTTCATTTTCATGTTCTTCCTGCATCTCTCTCATTTCTTTTCTTAATTTTTCTCCTATTTCCCTTGCTTGATTTTCAAAACTTTTTTTTTGAGTTCTGTCATCCTGAGAGCAACTTCTATATTTCTTGGAGTCTTTAGATTTGGAAGCTTATACTTAATCATCTTCTGATTACATGGTTTGGTCCTCCATGGGACCAAAGAAATTGCCTATGGTCAGGTTCCTTTTTTGTCATGTTTACTCATTTCTCCAGCCTGTGCCTGTGCCTCACTTCCTGAGCACTTGAGTATTATTGGGATACCTCCATAAGGACCTCAGTGTGTGAGGTTCTGCCTGCTCTCCTGGTCTGTGAATGACCACAAACTTACCCCTCTGCCCCAGAGGCTGTGGGTGGGGTGGGGGGTCTGCTCTATGGGGGGCATAGACTAAGACCAGGGTCTGAACGTGGTCAAAGACTCAGGGTCCTGTTCCAGGGACAGAGGAAAGACCTCTGCAGTCTTCCTCCATTTCCTTACATTCTGTGGGCTGAGCACTCAGGGCACAGGTACCTGGAGGCTTCTGCTGGATGGTTCCATGGACCTGCTTCCATTTCCTTGGGATCTGAGCACTGGCATGATGCTGTCCCTCCAACCCTGTGGAACAGAGTCTTCCTACTATTTTCCAGGTTACCTTGGGCTGGAGAATTGCCTCACTGGATGTTTCTTTGGGTTTTGTCTCATGATAATTCAGTTAGAATCATAATTATAAGGCTTTAGAAATGTTTTGGAGAGAGTGCCTAAGAGATACTCTTCTCTTGCCACCATCTTGGCTCTGCCCTGTGAGGAAAGATATCTTGAATTGAAGATAGGGTTCAAAAAGTTGAATGGTTCAGTAGGGAAAGAGATATGAAAGAGAAGGTGAATAGGCAGCATTAGCACATAGATGAGCTTGAGAAAAGGCACAGAGAAATGTGAGCACAAAGTGTGTCTGTTTGTGTCTATATATGTGTGTAGTAAATGCAATAAAGCAATTAATATAAATTTATGAGTTTTTTAAATGCTAATTCACTTTATTTTACCCATAAAAATGCAACTCTGAAAAGCTGACTTCATCAGATTGACAAATAATATAGGAAACAGAGAGGTTAAATTATTTAAATACAATCACATATATGGATATATTTATATTATGTACATATATTTATATATCATATACATATATGATTGTGTTCATGTGTGTGTTTGAAAATAAAATTTCCCATTTCAATTCACAGATCCCTGAGATCTAGGTTATGAGATTATATACTATAGTGTCTAGAATGGCAGGTAGAAGATATTGAAATTTACTTGAAAGCAATTTTCCATTCACTGAAGATTACTAATGGTCAATCTAATCATAAATTGAATGAAGCATATAGAATGTTGATAGAAGAGAGAGACTATCTCAAATTTCATAGGAAAATAAAAAGTAGTCGTTTTAAAAGGGAGAGAATGATTAGAAGCATGATAATGAGGTAATTTAAAGATCCTAGTTGGTGTATGGCCATAAAAATATCACAAGAAAAGTGTATGCAGTAGCTCCAAGGTTACAACAGTGATATATCAGATGAATTGTTCTACTGTGCAGAAAGATAAATGAAGTCAATATGTAAATAACTTTAGAAGGAAAAAGAAGAATCAAGTTATTTTAGATAAGTTGAGTTCCATATGCTGATTAGTCATTTAGAGATAAATGTCCCTTAGAGAGTTAAAGATGTAATTTTGGAACTCAAAAGAGATAACATGAACATATAAAGACAGGAGAGAGGAAGAGAGAGAAACAGATAGATACAAAGTAAGACAAAGAATAGAGAGAGAAAGAGAGAGGCAGATAGGGACAGAGACAGATACAAAGAAAAAGAGAATGAGATTGAGAAAGGTATAAATAGAACAGTTATGTGCAAAAATATTTGTCAAAATAGTGATTGGTAAAAAAAGACACTGGAAATTGACATTTTATTTTTTTTACTTTTCCCCCCAACTTGTTAAGAGAATAAACTATGAGAGATAAGCTCTCAGAAAATAGGCAGAGTTCATTGATCTACAGTCTAGGAAACAAATGCCTTGCCACCTCTAATTTACAAAAAAAGTTTCACTCCTTTTCATGTCCACTGAGAAATTATCTCTTATAGTCTTGAAGAAAGGAAATGCTGGTGTCACTGCTATTGATTTTCTTGGTTATAATGTTATCAAAACATAATTGGCATGATTCTCTTATACTATGTCCATTTCCCCTTGAGAATTCATCAAAGTTTATAGTTACTTTCTACCCAAGCAAGGAAGAATCAATATCCTTAGAATCTTTGAAACCAGCCATCACTTATCTATCTATCTATCTATCTATCTATCTATCTATCTATCTATCTATCTTTCTATCATCCATCTCTCTAAATATTTGCATAAATGTCTATCAAACTCTCAGCTATCTATCAATGTAGACTTACTTAATAATAATTTGCATAATGATGCAAATTAAAGCTACGGTTCTGGAATGTATTCCCATATGGGTAAAATCATGCCCAAAACAGAACTTCAGTGAAACTCACATTCAGATGTGGAGGGGTAGTAAGTCAGGACTCCATCTGACCTCTCCCAAAGGTACCTCCAAATAACTATAAACTAGACCTCAAAATGAATTCTGAAGTAGCAGAATCAATGATAGAATGGGAGAAACAATTCTCTAGCCCAAGCAAAAGGTACAGGAAAGGTATTTCTCACTGCATTAAAAGAGGAGGGTAGCCCAGCAAAGGTGATGTTTGGAAAAGTTATCTGCAGAATATGCCACAATAAACCAGCAACAAGACTCTGAAGTTTCAGTCCAGGTACATTATAACAGTAACAAAGTTCCATGTCTCTGGGAGAAGAGACCAACTTTAACATAAAACTAAAAGTTTCAATATAGGCAAGGAAAAATGAGAAAAAATTTAAAAAAGAACCTGATCATAGAAGGTTACTAGGGTGAAAGGTACTAGTTAGTAAGGTCACAGGGAAGATCAAAATACACATGAAGAAGACACCAGTGTCAAAATGACTACATTTTTGATTTTCAAATCAAAAATCTGAATAATTTCACACCCCCAAAAAACTCCCAAAAGAGCTCAAAGGGATTTTAAAAATCAAAGTGGTAGAAGAAAATTAGGAAAAAAATAAGTGATGTAACAATCAGAAAAAATATTAATAGATTAAGAAAGCACAAAATTAGAAAAGATGTACTAAAAGTAATTGAAGAAAATAACTCTTTAAAAAAGCAGAATTGGTGCAGCTAGGTGGCACAGTGGATAGAGCACTGACCCTGGTGTCAGGAGTACCTGAGTTCAAATCTAGGCTCAGACACTTAATAATTACCTAGCTGTGTGACCTTGGGCAAGCCACTTAACCCCAATTGCCTTGCAAAAACCTAAAAAAAAGGCAGAATATTGGTGAATGGAAAGGGAGTTTCAAAAGCTTACTGAAGAAATTAATTCTTTAAAAACAAGGAAGGAAGGAAGGAAGGAAGGAAGGAAGGAAGGAAGGAAGGAAGGAAGGAAGGAAGGAAGAAAAAGGTCATGAAAAGCACAATTCTTTTTACTTTACAATATTCACCATTATTTTGGGAAAATTTAGCAGTCCACAGAACATGGAAGAAATATGGAAGAAAAACCTTATTTCCTATAAATTTGCTTAAATAACTTTTTGACTCCTTAATTTTGATTTATCCCTTTCCTAATTGGAACTCTTCTAACTTAAAAAAAAATAATCATTCTGATAAAAGGTCTTATTGGAAAGAGTGATCTATTTGATCTACTGAACTATGTCCCAATGTAGAGAGATTGAAAGCAGTGAAACAGACCATCATCTCATGATTCATCAGATCTTAAAATATTAAACTCAGGATAATCTATGAAACTGGACGTATTATGCAAAGAAAGGTATAATCCCATCATCATGGAATTGCACAAACCATCCCAGTTGTTGTGGAATTCAATGGTAATCCATCCTAAATAACACTTCATAAAGTTTCTGTTGCAATACATTCAAGGAAAGGAGAAGATTCTGAAAAGATTGGGAAGAACTTCAAAAAACTCCAAGCCCCTCAGATTTTCTCCACAAAAAAAGAAAAAAAAAAGTACCTCAGGGTACATGTAGAGCAGCAAAAAAATAAGCAAGATTTGAGACAGGCATAAAATGGAGAATGACTGAAAAAACTGTGGTATATGAATATGATGAGATGCTATTGTTCTATAAGAAATCATGAGCACCTGTATTTCAGAAAAATCTGAAAAGACTTCTGAGTGAAGTGAGCAGAACCAGATCATTGTACACATTAATAGCACCATTTGTGTGCTTATGGACTTTGATAGACTTAGCTCTTCTCAGCAGTTTAATGATCAAAGGCAATTCAAAAATTCTTATTGATGGAAAATATCATCAACTTCCAGAGAAATAACTATAGAGTCTGAATACAGAAATACAGATCAAATCATATGATTTTCACTTTAAAGACAATTCAATTTTATTTTTTAGAGTGGGGGGAGACAACTAAGTGTCTGTGGATACAACACTGGTCCTGGAATCAGGAGGACCTGTGTTCAAATCAGACCTTAGCCCCATAATAATAACCTACCTGTGTGACATTGGGCAAATCATACAACCCCATTGCCTTGCAAAAAACACAAAAAATTGGAATTGTCTTTGAAAATCCAGCTTCTTCTAATGAACACCTTAACTCTCTCTTCACTTTTTAATGATTTTTTCATTCTCATTTTTTTTTCTTTTGTTCTGATTCTTCTTTCACAAAAAGAACATTATGGAAATATGTTTAACGTGATTGTATAGCTATAATCTATCTAAGATTGTTCTATGTCTAAGGGAGTGGGAAGGGAAGAGAGGGAGGTAGAGTCTCACAGTGGTTTCCCAGTTCACCTTCCTTCCCTAGGTTGAACTCCTCTTTTACCCATGTGAGACAGACCTTTCCTGAAGATTTTCTAAGATATCTTGAGCTGAATAACTGTTTTGCTCCATTTTTTTTGTATGTGTGTCTGGGTGTGTGTGTGTGTGTGTGTGTGTGTGTGTGTGTGTGTGTGTGTGTGTGTGTGTGTGTGAGTACTGTCATTTTAGAGTCTGTATACAAACTTCATTTGACATTGTTTCACAGGGAAGTTGAGAAAACATTGTTGTACCAAAACAGACAGGATATCAAGACCAGCAGAGTTTCAGGGTACAGCTTTATTGCTGGTGACTGCACGGGGAGTAGAGTAACCCAAATCATGCAGTTCTGAATGAAGGGAACTTGGGGTTTATAAAGGCAAATATTAGCAAAGCAGTCAGTTACAGAAGGGAGAAGTATCACAAAGATCAGATTTCATAACAAGACATTACAATTGATTTTGTAACAGATTTATTTGCCAGCATAAGCAGGATATTCTTAGCAGGTGAATGTTTGCATTTTGCTGAATATAGAAATGAGGGGTTTCAAACCTTTTTCTTCTCCTTTTGAAATAATTTCAAAACCTTTTATGTTGTCATGGGACTGAGACCTTGCCATGTTTGCAATGGGGAGCAAAGTTTATTATTTCAACTTTAGGAGCTTCCAAACTTCTCCCTACCATCTTGGCTCATCTCAGCAAATCCTCTAGAAGATGAGATTTTAGCTGATAGCAGAAGGAAATCAGGGAAGTGAAGAGACAGTGATGAATTCTACACAAAAATTTTAGCCAGTCAGAATATTCAGAAAGAAAAAAAGAGACTGAGTCTTGTGGGACTTTGTAATAGGATTGCAGAGTTTACAGAGGGGGGATAAGGTGTAAGAAGAATGGAAAAGTAAGAAAAGGGCAGATTATTATGAGATTTAAAATGACATAGTGTATTTTATAATTAATTATGGAGGCAATAGGAAGCTATTAAAATTTACTTAATGGAGGATTTGGTGATGACAGTTAAACATAAGCTTTAAGATCAATTAGATAGCTGTGTGAAGGATTAATTGGTGTAAGGAAGAGATATGTGCAAAGGAAACCAATTGGAAAGATAAAGAAATAGTCTAGATATGAGTTAACAGAAGTCTGTACCAGGGCAGCATAGTGTCATAGAAGAAAAGGTTCATATACAAGATATACTACAAAAGATAATTAACTAGTCTTGACAATCAATTTAAAATGGATAGTAAGAGAGAAAGAGGAAAAATAATTGACATCTTGTTTTTGAACCTGGATGACTTGAGAGAATGTTTATGCATATCTCTTCCCTGTTCCCCAGCCCCTGTCCAAAATAAAACAAAAAATAAGCAATGGGGAAAGTTTATGGAGAAATATCGCAACAAGTCCCATTTTAGACATCATGAGTCTAAAATTGCTGTAAGACAACCAGTTCAATATGTTCAGTAGGAAGTTGGATATGTGAGACTACTAGTCAGAAATAGAAGTTAGAGATGGATAGATAGATTTCATATTTATCTATAGAGAAGATAATTGAGTCCATGGGAGCTGATGATATCACCAAGTGACATATTATAGAGGGAGAAAAGATAAGGGTCCAAGACAGAGCTTTGGGCTCACCTAAAGTCAGTGGTTGAAATCTGCATGTATCAAAAGAGATAGAAGCTGTACTATCAGATTGTAGTGAGAGAATAAGGAGAGTGTCATCACAACCTAGAGAGTTGAAAGTATCAAAGAGAGAAGGCTCATTACCACTATCAAAAGCAGTAAAGAGATCAAGAATATCTCTTTTTTCAGGTAAATGAGAAAAAAAAGGTTTTATATGAGTTTGTAGGGGAAAGAGAAGAGATGAGAATGTTTAGGAGGGATGAAGCATTATAGAAAAGCTATTGTGGTGAGGAAAATATTAAATTCATTAAAGAGGAGTCAAAGGATTCCTTTTTAATAGTGAAGGCACACTTGGGCTCATGTAACCTAAACTTACTATGGACCCAGTAAGCAATTTGTTTTTTTCCTTCTATTTTTGTTTTGCAACTTCTTCAGTGGTATGAGTAGGAGCAAAGGCAGAGGATGGAAGGATTAATACAAGGCTTGGCAAGATAAATCTATGTTAGAAAAAGGGGGCAAGAGACTTGAGAAAAGAAGATACTATAGATCTGAACTGGCTCACCAAGGGATCAGGATAGGAAGGAAGGGAGGAGTATAGTTTGTTTGCAAATGGCCTGGTAAAGAGGTATTATGAGGTATTAGACCTCATAATAAGGCCAAAAAAGAGGGTTAGAAATATGAAAAAAGATGGGGAGTGGAAAGGCAAGAAATCAAATAAGGTAATTTAAATGTAAAGGCAAACTTGTTAGTGATGATAAAAGCAAACTAATAACTAATGTAGATGAGTTTAACTGAGTTTTTAACTGAATTTTAACTGAGTGGAGTATGAAGTAAAGGGATATTAATAACTTGAAGAAATGGGAAAGTCAGAATATTTGAGGAAGTGCTCATATGCCTGTGAAATCTACTAGTATCATATCAGGAGTGTGGAGAAAAGACTGTGAGTCAAATATTTGAATAAAGGATAATATCCTGGAGATTCATATATGCCATCTATCACACTCTTGATTAGGGAAAGGAAGAGAGGCAGAAAAGGACTACCATTGTACTATGCAATGACATGCCATAGCATAGAGCTTGGATATAGTTCATACTTAATAAATGGGTGCTGATTGATTTATAGTGAAATGAAGATCAGATTGACCTGAAAATTCCACAAGAGAAATTTGTCATAGGAATATTGCAGAATTACTTTATGTTCAGTCATAGGATCTGAATTGCAACTTTGTACTATAAAAAGAAAATTCAATTGAGAATGACAGAGCCTGGACTTGAATCTCAGATCTTCTAATTAATTCCTGTGAAATCATGAGTTTAATTGACCCTGGTGGTATTATAGCAATTTATGGCAAGGATATGGAAGTTTTTCTCCACTTTCATTGATGAAGTAACAGGGAGGAGTTAAGAATTCTTAATGCATGTCTTATTAAAGTGTCCATTAATCAGAATGGTCTTGCTTTTGTCAGAAGTGGCCTTAATTATTGTTGTCAAGAAAACAGAATTGCATTTAAAGGAGACTATGATATTGACTTGAGATTTTTGATCATGTAGAAAAATCAATGACCTCAATTTATTCTTTACTGACAGCATTGCTCAAAGGAAGCAATTAAATAGCCACATGGGGAACAAGTTGGCACAGTGGAATCAGAAAGTCACATCTTCTTGAGTACAAGTTCTGCTTCAATCATTTACTAGTGATGTGAACCTGGACAAGTCACACATTGCCTTAGTGATTGCCTTAGTTCCACACCTGTAAAATGAGTTGGAGAGGGAAATGACAAATCACTTCAGTATCTTTGTGAAGAAAACCTCAAATTAGTTCACAGTGGGATATGATTGAAAAGATACAATAAAAGCCTATCTAATAAAATGAGTAATCATTCTTGGAAACATTTTATTAATCAGTCTGTCTGTCAGTATTTCATTAGATAAAGCTATATAGATAATAAAGATATTTAATTTCCAGGGCACCTAAGTAGTGCAGTGGATAGAGCACTGGCCCTAGAGTCAGGAGTACCTGAGTCCAAATCCGGCATCAGACACTTAATAATTACTTAGCTGTGTGGCCTTGGGCAAGTCCCTTAACCCTGTTTGCCCTGCAAAAACCTAAAAAAAAGATATTTAATCTCCCCATGACTAATTCTGATAATTGATATATTAATAAGAAGAATAACAAATTATAACTCTATAATTGTTTTATCTGTTCTAGGAAATTCCTAAAACTTGATGTGTTAAAAATAATCTAATCATTTATACTTTTTATGCAGATATAGTATTTGAACTTCAGGAGCTATGAATTAATATGTTAAACAGAAAACACAATTTAATTCAATAACAAACAGTGAGGCAATGACCAAATACAGAAACAATTCTTATTTGATTATATTTAGTTCCATATCACCAATTTCACAAATGAGTTTACCAAACTTACATATACAACAATGTGATTCAGAGGGTTCAACACTGATTTCAAAACTATCATGTTAAATGAAGATCATAGACATAGGATTCAAATAAATATTAAAATGATAAGGATCAATTTGTCTGATTCATAAAATGTTTATTTTAATAGAATTAATTTGCCCCAATAAGTTATTGCAGTCAAAAAGTCTACATATCTCAGAAAAAATATTCATTTTTCTTTTTTAATTTATATTTTGAATTTTGTGTTAGAGAATTAGAGCTAAAGCTTTTATAATCCTCCCCCCTCCAATGTCTCCGCTTCCCTTTTCCCACCCTTACCTTTTAATATATGGGGGGATTCCAGCTATTGCATATGCACTCATTTTGACAAATGCACATGAAATTAAATTACCTCAATAAATATTTTAATAAAAATGTACTGTATAGTGATAATTTTATATTTTAGTAAAAGAAATTAATGTAATTTCTGTAAAATTTTCCTTTTCCTAAAGTGATAAAGTATATCTTTTTGAGGAAGTGGTAAACAAATATATTCTTTTCTGTATAACCCTGTATTTTTTTTCAGAATTTTGCTTAAAAATTATTTTGACATAGATGTGCTTGAGTAATCTACCAGCACATTAAGAGGCATTTGTAAAAAATTGTGAAAATGGAAAAAAAAGTGCTGACAAAATTGTCAAAATAAATAATCTCTATTCTGTTTAAATTGTCTTGCAATTTTTATAATGAAAAAAAAAAAGGTCTACTTAGGATTATTTTCAACATTAGTCTCTTTGGGCTTTATCAGTGCAAATGACATATTTGGTCATTGATGAAAGTTCAAATGGAAGTTTTCATCACAGACATTTGAATTTCTGTTCTTTAGCATGTCAATGTAAGCACTGCAACTTTCCATTGATGTTCAAATATCAAATGTGTGAGAGAGAAAAATAATCATAAATCTCATATTGTGTACATCTTTCAGTTAAATTCAAGTGGTTATATTTAGGTAGAAAAATAGATAAATATACATATATTTTATATGTGTATATGTTTACTAAGAAATTATTCTTTAATTAAAATCTGAAGCAACTGAGCATTCATGATACAAGTAGGAAGACTAGAATAAATTACAAAATATAGGGAAAGTGCAAAGGTAATAGTAATCTAAAAGAGGTCGTATCTATTAAAAGTAACACAAAATAAAAGACAAAGTTCTTGCATACAAAGTGCAAAGCATATTCTCTGGCATGTCCATTTTTGGATAAGGTTAATTGTTAAAAGTATTTATGCCAAGTTCAATTCTATTTATAGTCTTACTATACTTAATTACTGTATTACCAGTCTGACTTCTGGAGTGACATAGAACAACTCTATTCCCTCTTCAACTTAATAGTCTACCAAATATTTGAAGACAGCTTAACCTAAGACTTCACTGTGCCCTTTGACAGTATTGCTAGGTTTCTATTCTTCAATTTATACATTTCACGCTAGCATATTGATTAATCTAGGGTTCAGAGAAAACCAATCTCAAGAGCTTGCTATACTCTTAGTGAATATATATAATTTCTCACCAGTCATCCTTCTTGTTAGAGCTTTTCAAAAGATTTAAATGTAAGTGAATTTTATTTTTACATTTAAATTCACAATTCATAGCAGTATAAGGCCTTTAGTATGTGTTTAATAAAATCTTATCAATCGTGACTTAAGTGAATTGAATACTTTCACATGTCTTTCTGGATATGTGAATTATGTGGCTAAATTGTCTATTGTGTCTATTTTTTCCATAGCATTTAATATAATCAATAGATATTTCCCTTAAATTTCTATTTTTAGAATACCTTCTCATGGTCAACACTAAGGAATAAATTCAATCAGCCATAATAGTTTTGATATAATGCATCTAATATTCAATTTAATTTATTTCACTCTTGCATCTGTAGCATCTGTAGATGTTATAATGAATAGATCACCAATCAAGTCAGGAAAACCTCTTGTAGCATAGTGTCTCTAGACAAGTCCACTAAACTATGTCAGCCTCAATAATAATAATAGGATTTATATCAAAGAATTGTTAGAACCAAGAAATATATTATTATTTATAGATGATAAAATCTTACAAAAATATAGCTATTATTTTAACTTATAGAACTTGTGTATGACATCATAATGTTGCAAATATTTTAAGCATATTAAAGCAAAAGTCTAAGGGAAAATATTGTTTAATTAATAAATGAATAAAACAAAAAAATACATAGCAAAGTATTATGCAGAAATTAAACAGATGTCCTATTCATTTAGAACAAAGGGTACATATTCATACCCTTTGAGCCAGCAATTCAAATTCTAGGCCTATATCCAGAAGAAATTATAAAAAATTGGGGAAAGTAGCACATATTAAAAAATTTTCATAGCAGTTCTTTTTTATTTAACTTTTTTTTAAATTTTAGGCAATGGGGTTAAGTGACTTGCCCAAGGTCATACAGCTAGGCATGTATTAAGTGTCTGAGGTTGGATTTGAACTCAGGTACTTCTGACTCCAAGGCCAGTGCTCTATCCACTGTACCACCTAGCCGCCCCCATAATATCTCTTTTTGTAGTAGGAAAGAATTGGAAATTGAGGAGATGGCCATCAATTGGGGAAGGGTTAAACAACTTATGGTATATGAATATTATGGAATATTATTATTCTGTAAGTAAGCACAAATGATCAGACTCTAGAGAAGCATGAATAACAGGATCTGATGCTGAGTGAAGGGAGCAGAACCAAGAGAACAGTGCACAATCAACAAGTACATTGTGAAATGATCAACTCTGATGGATGTAGCTGCTCTCAGAATTCCAGAGAGCTAGGACAATTGTATTAGAATGGCTATGGACAATGTCATTCCCATCTAGAGGAAGAAAAACAAAGCAAAACAAAAAAAAATCCCTTCAGAATCTGATGAACACTACATTCACTTTTTAAAAAAATATCTCCTATATTTTTCCCTTTATCCTAATTCCTCATACCAAAAATTACTAATCTTTAAACTTGTTTAACCCAAATATGTATATATAATATTAACTTGACTGTTTACAACTGCAGGAAGAGGTGTAGAAAGGGGGGTGGAAGAAAATTTTGCAACTTAAAACTATACAAATACATATGGATGAATATTGAAAAGCTTTTGTAACATATATTTGGAAAAATAAAATATCAATTAAAATGAATAAAGGGTACAATTCACATTCTCATCAAATGTTAAAAGATTTGAGCAATAATGGAAGTCAAAGCTAGTGGAAATAATTGATGAGTCCTTTAGATATATGAAAAAATGTTTAGGAAGAGTCAATCATATTGTATCACCAATTACAATTCAACAACCAATCATTTGGTGATATGTGTTATAGGAAAGTATAAAATAAATATGTATATATTAGTACTGTTTTGTGTTTGAGTAAATATATATATATGTATACAAATATACATATATTTGTGAGTTTTTGCATTGTGTGTATACACATATTTACATATTTTGGGAAGACTTGGAAAAATATATATTTGAGGTATTTTTTCTTATCATGTGATATGAAAATTCTGACAATGGAGACAAAAGACTAAGATCAAAGTTTGTCTTTGGTACTACTACTTCTAATAGATAGCATTTACATAGTATCTTAAGGTCTGCCTCGTGTTTTATATATTATCTCATTTAATCCTCACAACAATCTGATGAGAGAACTGTTGTCATTATCCCCATTTTATAGATGGGGTATCTGAAGATGAAACAGTTTCTGTTCCTGGCCTTCAGTGAGTATAAGATGGAGGATGTGAATTCAGGTTTCTTATTTCAAATCCATTCTATCCACTGCACTACCTATTTAAACAAGAATTTCAGTTAAAATTGTGAACAAATTACTAGATCTTCCCGAACCTTATGTTGCTCATTTTTAAAATGAGTTGAAGTAGATGTCATCTGAGATCTTTTTGGCAACAGATCTACATTCCTGTAATGAAATAGATGTGTTTTTTTAGCCTGTCTGCCACAATTAAATTAACTAGTTTAAGAAATATATATATATATATATATATATATATATATATATATATATATATATTAATTAATTTAATAAATTACATTTAAGGAATTTACTAAATTCATTGTAAGCACTAAGTTATGGTAGTTTTAGAAATACAAAAATCCAAAAAAAATAAAGATCTTCTATTCTGCATATTAACATATTTACAATATGTAAACAAAGAAGTAAACACAATATAAATTAAGGAGGAAAAGATGATTATCAACAGATGACAGAGTCTTTAAAACTCATCTTGGAGGTGTTTTTGATCTGGGTTCTGAAAGATGCAAACATTTGAAATGGAAAAGGGAGTGATGGTCAACCCAAAATACTATTGGAGACAGAAATCAGTCAAAGAGTTCAGCTGACACAAGCCTCTGCCTAAATCATTCCACTGAGTTGACTTTAATCCTTTTTTAATGAAATGGATAAGATCTAATCAAATTTGATAAGAGGCCTTGTTATTAAATTAAAATAGCATTACTATCTGTAGTATGTCATGATTTTAGTTCTGAAAATATTAGAAAAAATGTATTGTTAGAAGACCAGAGCTCTACTTGGGAAAAGAGGTCAAATAATTTGATTCAAAGATGGAAGGCCTATTATAGTTAAGATCAGATCAAACTCTAAACTATATGACAGAAATCCTCTACATGGTGAATGGCACACTCAGCATTATAACCTAAGTTTCCTGCTGTTTTAGCTGGTGGTGGTTACTAAGATAGGACCATAAAGTCAGGAAAAAAATTGGATCAAAACTAGTAATACACCAAGAAGTGGACAAAGAATTAGACTGGATCTAAGGAAAAAAGGAGGGGGGGAATAAGTCATTGAGATGCTGGTGGTATGACTCTGGTCAGAAATCTAAAATAAGGATGATATTTGAAAAAGGTGGGGGCCTAGAAGTTAACTAAAGAGAACAATGGAATCTTTAGAAAGTCAAGAGAACTGCATTCAATGAGATCATTTAAAAATTATTATCTAAAATCATGGTCGGGGCAGCTAGGTGGCTCAGTGGATAGAGCACCGACCCTGGAGTCAGGAGTACCTGAGTTCAAATCCAACCTTAGACACTTAGTAATTACCTAGCTGTGTGGCCTTGGGCAAGCCACTTAACCCCATTGCCTAGCAAAAACCCAAAAAAATAAAAATAAAAAAAATAAAATCATGGTCAAATAAAGATGCAAAAAGTACCTTCTTTTGTACTTTTTTTTCATGGAATCCCTGGAAGTTCTTGACACTTTTTATTTCTCCATATAAATTTACTTACAACTTTTCCTAACTCATTAAATAATTCTTTTAGATTTTTAATTGGTAGGGCACTAGACAGATAGTTTAGTTTTGGTAGAATTGTCATTTTTATTATATTAACTCAACCTAACCATGAGCAGTTGATGTTTGCCCAGTTGTTTAAATCTGATTTTATTTGTGTGAAAAGTGTTTTGCAATTGTTTTCAAAATATTTTTGAGTGTGCCTTGGCAAATAGACTCCCAGGTATTTTATATTGTCTGAGATTACTTTTATTTTTTAGGATTTTGCAAGGCAAATGGGGTTAAGTGGTTTGCCCAAGGCCACACAGCTAGGTAATTATTAAGTGTCTGAGTCTGGATTTGAACCCAGGTACTCCTGACTCCAGGGCTGGTGCTTTATCCACTGTGCCACCTAGCCACCCCCTGAGATTACTTTAAATGGGATTTCTCTTTCTAGCTCTTTCTGCTGTATCTCTAATCATATACAGAAATTTTGAGGATTTATGAGGGGGTCATTTTACATCCCATGACTTTGTTAAAGTTGCTAATTGTTTCTAGGAGCTTTTTGGAAGATTTTTTATAATTTTCTAGGTATATCATCATGTCATCGGCAAAGAGTTGGAGTTTTTTCTATTCCTTCTCAATTCTAATTTCTTCAATTTCTTTTTCTTCTCTTATTACTGAAGCTAATATTTCTAACCCAATATTGAATAATAATGGTGATAATGGACATCCTTATTTCACCCCTGATCCTACTGGTAATGCCTCTAGCTTATCCTTATTGTATATGCTTGTTGATGGCTTCAGATATATACTATTTATCATTCTAAGGAACAATCCATTTATTCCTATGCTCTCCAGTGTTTTAGAAGGAATGGCTGCTGTATTTTCTCAAAGACTTTTTCAGCATCTATTGATATGATCATATGATTTCTGCTATATTTGTTATTTATAGGATCAATTATACTAATGGTTTTCCTAATATTGAACCAACCCTGCATTCCTGAGAAATCCTGCTTGGTCATAATATATTATCCCAGTTATAACTTGTAATTGCTTTGCTATTAAATGTAGATTTTATGCTGAAACTATCTGAAGCATAAGCATTTCTTTACATTCATGTGCCATTATTGACCTTTTATCAAGTTTTTAGTTTGAGATTACTATGAAAAGAGATATTATAAATATATTTTCTGTAATGCTTATTTATTATTCCTTTGGAAGTATAAGACTAATAGATGTATAGGACAAGGATTATAAGATCTGGAAAGTATCAAAGAACAGCAGTTTGGTAATTTTGGAACAATAAATTAGAATTGTTTTCCAATATGGGTGACTTAAATCAAACTCCATCAAGAGAACACAGTTGCCCTTTAATCCCTGCAGTCAATTCAACAATTTCCATTTTTATAGTATTTGAAATTCACATATATGAGAGGAAGAATTACAAAATTACTTTAATTTTCTTTTCTTCTTTAGTGATTACAGAACATTTTTTAAATTATTTGTTTATTTATTTTTAATGACTACAAACATTTTTTGCCTATTACTTACAAAGATAGTTGTCAACATTCATCCTCTTACAAGTTTTTTTCCTATTGCCTTATCTTTCCATCTCCCTTCCCATGGTAGGAAACAATTTGATATAGGTTGTACAAATATGGTCATGTTTAATATATTTCCACATTAGTCATGTTGTAAAAGTAGAATTAGAACTAAGGGGAAATAGCATGAGAAAGAAAGTTAAAATATAAGAGAAGTTTTAAAAAGTGAACATCATATGCTTTCTTATGCATTCAGAATCTATATTTGTTGTTTTTTCTCTTTTTTCCTCCTCTAGATCTGGACGGCATTTTCCTTAAATGATTTCTCAAGATTGTCCTTGATCACTGAACTTCTGAGAGGAGTTGTGCCCATCATAGTTGATTATTATGTTACATTGCTGCTGTTATCATCTACATTGTTCTCCAGGCTCTGTTCACCTCACTCAGTTTCAAATCATGTTAGACCTTCTAAGCTTTTCTGAAGTCCAGCCTCTCATGATTTCCTATAGAAGAATAGTATTGTGCAATATTCATATACATAACTTACTTAACCATTCTCCTATTGATTGACATCCCCTCAATTTCCAATTCTTTGTCACTGCAAAAAAGAGCTACTATGAATATTTTTTGCATATTGGTCATCTTCACTGTTTTTATGTCCTCTTTGAGATATATACCCATTAGTTATAGTGCTGGATTGGGTACGCACGGTTTTATTGTCCTTTGGAAATAATTCTAAGTTGCTGTCCAGAATGGTTGGATCAGTTCACAACTTTGCCTACAGCACATTAGTATCCCAGTTTTCCCACATCCTCTTTAACATTGCTCATTTTCCTTTTTTGTCATTTTAGTCAATCTGATGGGTGTGAGGTACTACTTCATAATTGTTTTTATTTGCATTTCTATAATCAATAATGATTTGGAGCATTTTTCATATGACTATTGTTTAAATTTCTCCATCTGAAAACTGTTCATATTCTTTGACCATTTATAAGTCAGATAATGTCTTATTTTCTTATAAATTTCATGCAGACCTCTATGTGCTTTAGAAATGAGTCATTCATCAGAATACTGGCTGTGAAAATTGTTTCCCATCTTTCTGCATTCTTATAATCTTGGTTGCATTGGTTTTATTTGTGCAAAAAATGTTTAATATAATGTAGTCAAAATCATTCATTTTGCAATTTATTATATTCTCTATCTCCTCTTTGGTCATAAATTTCTCCCCATTCCATAGATCTGACAGAGAAATGCATTCCTTTGTCTACTAACTGATCTATGGTATCACCCTTTCATGTCAAAATATTGTAACCATTTTGACATCATTTTGGTTTAGTCGTGAGATGTTGGTCTTTGCCAAGTTTTTGCCCTATTATTTTCCAGTCTTCCCAGCAATTCTTTTTCAAATAGTGAGTTCTTATTGTAGAAGCTGGAGTCTTTGGATTTATCAAATAGGAAATTAATATAATCATTTACTAGTATTTTTTTTACATCTAATCTAATTCACTGTGATTCACTTCTCTATTTCTTAACCAGTATCAAACAGCTTATGACTGTCACTTTATAATAGAGTTTTAGATTGGGTACTACTAGGCCACCTTCCTTTGCATTTTCAAAATTAATTCAATTGATATCATTGACTTTTTGCAGAAGTATTTAAAACTTTTTTGATAATTTGATTTTTCCTCTCTGAAAAATTGTCTCTTCATATACTCTTTTTTAAAAAAATATTTATTGAAGGCAATGGGGTTAAGTGACTTGTCTAAGGTTTCACAGTTAGGTAATTATTAAGTGTCTGACCTGAATTTGAACTCAGATCCTTCTGACTTCAGGGTTGGTATTCCATTCATTGCCCCACCTAGCTATCCCTTTTCATATTCTCTAATCATTATCACTTGAAGAATGCACAATCTGAACAGTTAGAAGAGAATTTTATTATCAGGAATAGACATAAAGGAAACATTTTTAAAAACAAATTAGCAACATATTTTTTTTAAACAAAATGAAGTTTAAGGACCCAGAAAAAGAGAGCACTGACAAAAAATGAGAATTGCAATATATGCAGAACTTGAGAAAATATAAATTTGATGTAATAGAAATATCACCAAAGATACAACTTGTAAACAACTAAAAGATAAGACTAGAGTCTGGTATTAGATGACATAATGTATAGAGCACTGAATCTGGAGTAAAGAAGATTTGAATTCAAACCCTGTCAAATTCTTAGTTATATGGCCTTGGACAAGTCACTTACTTTTGCTTTCCTCAGTTATTCATGTATAAAATGATACATAGAAAGGAATGGCAAACAGTCAAGTATCTTTACCAGGAAAATCCTAAATGGGATGGCAGAGTCAGACATGACTGAAATTATGAACAATATTACCACATTTCAGGAAGGAAATAAATTGAACAAAATGGAAGTATGTAGTCTCAAAGAAGTCTTGTCCTTAAATATCTGAAATTTTATCAAAAAAGATGAAGGATCCATCTTGTTTCTTGTTCCAAAAGGGCAGAACCAAGCATAATAATGGGAAATTGCAAAAGAAAGCTGTTGCTCATAGGTCAATAGTGCCTAAATATTTTAGCTGACCTAAGTGAACATTCAGAAGAAAAGGATTGTCTTTAACAGGGGTCATCAGGTCAAGAGATTAAATGACCAGTTTTTTTTTAATTTTTGAGAGGAGATTTTGATGATCTCAGAGGCTGTCTCACTCTATGAGTCAATGAAATAGATACTGATTTCTAAGAGATTGATAAGTTTAGACATTCTCATGTGCTTTAATGATATCATTCATATTTAGTCCCACAATACATTGATAGAGATATTCATAATCACCCTCCAGCTGTCTCTTATGAGCCCACATTTAGCCCAGATTGTTGTATTCTTCACGATGAATGAAATTCATTTTAAGATAGGCCAGCAACAAGCTACATGCCAACTTGCAACACAAGCTGAGCAAAAAACAGCTGCAACAAGTACAATATTTCATTCTATAGACTTTATGTAGCTATTATAGGTGTATTTATTTCTGTACAATGGACATTTTTTAAAATTCATTTTCCTCATTTTTCTATTCCTTTCCTTCAATAATTACACTTCTTCAATTCAAACAACTATGTCAACCTTCCATTCAGTGACAGTAAAACAACAATAAGAGATAGGTACTTTTTTGAGTAATCATCTTCTCAAATTCTGTCAAATCATAAATAGTACACACACAGATACACAATACACATGTGTGTATATCCAAATATGAATATGCACATATACAACATATTTCCTGTGTTTTTATGATGTATATATGCATGCATATACAAGAAATCCATAATTTTATTAATGGTGATATTAATGGTGAAATATTCAAGGTGTTTATAAATATGTTAATTTTTGATGAAGCAAAAAAGCATATATGTGTGTGTGTGTGTATGTCTATAAACCCATACACCTAGAAACACATGTTGAATCCTGAAATGAATCAAAATCAAAATAAATTAAAATATAGAGGAAAAGGCATAAAGTGCCATCCCTCATATGAGAGATCCAGCAAGGAAATCTACAGAAAATTTTTGTACTTTCAAGATGAAAAAGAGAAGTTGGTCACATGAGGACTGAAACATGACTATGTGGTTCCAGCTCCTTCTGGAAATCTGACTAAGAAAACTCTCTTCATTCTGATTGTTTTATCCTTTTTGATTTAAATTTTTCCAAACCTTAAAGAGAGACTTTAAAGAATCTTGGGTCATTTTTAATAATCCTGACTAACCCAAGTTGATCTTTGTTTACAGTAAAAACAGAGCTTAATTTCAAGAATGGAGCCCACTCTTACATAGTTGGGCAAGACCTTAATAGCAGGAATGCAACTACATTCTTAGGATTCTCTAAAGGGAGGGGATTTACACTTTGAACTTATTTTAAGGATGATCTTTTGACAGAGAAGGTTATATTACATTTGATATTAAAATATTGCTGCCACTTTATAAAATAAAAAATATGTGTCTGTACTAGATATAAGTGCATATATGTACAAACAAATTTTCAAATAAAGCCATACATGCATGGACTCAAACAAGCATATGTACATACATACACATTTGGCTAGATCTTAAACCTATATAGGTTATGTGAACTGATCCAACCATTCTGGAGAATAATATGAAACTATAACCAAAGAGCAATAAAACTGTTCAAACCCTTTGACCTAGGAATTCTACTTCTAGATCTATATTCAGAAGAAATAGAAAAAAGGGAAAAGTCCCACATTTCGGGCTGGCTAGGTGGTAAAATGGAGTGGCAACTATGTGGTGCAGTGGACAGAGCACCAACCTTGGAGTCAGGAGTACCTGGGTTCAAATCTGAACTCAGACACTTAATAATCACCTAGCTGTGTGGTCTTGGGCAAGCCACTTAACCCCATTTGCCTTGCAAAAGCCTAAAAATAAAAAGTCCCACATGTTCCAAAATATTTATAGTGTCTCTTTTTATAGTGGCAAAGAATTGAAAATTGAGGGGATGCTCATCAGTTGGGGAACAGTTGAACAAGGTATGATATATGAGTATTATGGAATACTATTGTTCCAAAAGAAACCATACTTTTGTTCTAGAGAAGCATGGAATGAATTACAAGATCTGAGACTGAGCAAAGGGAACAGAACCAAGAAAATAATGTACACATTAACAACAATTTTGTGAGAAGATCAACCTTGATGGATGCAGTTTAGAGAGCTAGGACAATACTATAAATTCAGTTATGGACAATGCATTTCCAATCCAGAGTAAGAAAAACAACAAAAAAAAAAAACCCCTTCAGAATCTGATGAATACTACATTCACTTTAAAAAAAAATATCTTATGTATTTCTTTCCCTTACTCCTAAATCCTCATACTGACAATGACTAATCTGTGTTTAACACAAATGTATATGTATAAAAATAATCTGACTGTTCACCACTGAGGGGAAGTGGCTGGGAAGGGAGGGTGGAAGGAAATATATATATATATATATATATATATCCTTATGGATGAATGTTGAAAAACTTTCATAAGATGTATTTGGAAAAATAAAATATTAATAAAAAATTAAAATATATATAGGATAACATTTTTAATTGCTGAATTTCCTTTATTTAATAAAAACAAACATGTCATTAACTACATGAAATTTTCAAAATTTCATATATAAAATATATAAATATAAAATAATATAAAATAATTATTCCTCTTCCAATTTTTTTCAAAACAATTACTAATTATGACTTTAATGGTTTATCTAAAAATGATATAACATGAGCAATAGCTCATAGTAAAACATCACTTTACAAATTGTACACATCATCTTATTTTAGAGATTATTGAAGGTTATGACCCAAAGAAGTCATATAAAAGAAAGTGGCAAAATCATACCTCACATTTGGGCCTGCTGATATGAAATAAAATAGTCTTCTCTATTTTAGATGGGGTTGCATATTTTTAAAGTGTTATTTGGTTAACCTATTTCTTTTTTTTTTTTTTTAGGTTTTTGCAAGGCAAATGGAGTTAAGTGGCTTGTGCAAGGCCACACAGCTAGATGATTATTAAGTGTCTGAGACCGGATTTGAACCCAGGTACTCCTGACTCCAGGGCCGTGTTTTATCCACTGAGCCACCTAGCCACCCTGGTTAACCTATTTCTTAATGATTCTCATTGAGAACAATTTTCAAAAAAAAACTATCTGACTATTTTAAAAAAAAGTTCACTTTTTATAAATTTCTCCTGGCTGATGCTAACAACATTTGAGTATAGGAGATGATGAAAATTTTGTATAGATTTCTTACTCTGTAGAATTTTAGGAGTATGTAAATTCACAACTAGGTTCCTCTTCTATATGCTTTCATTTATATAAACAACTACTGGGTGCTGCTCCATTGTTTGAAAAGGACAGCTGGCAACTTCTTTGTACTTTTGAAAGGAAAGAGGGTATCTGTTCTGTGCTCTGAGTTGAAAATAAACTCCAGTATTTGATTTTAAAAGCACAATTTTTAAGTAAATGAGTTTCCTTCTTTTCTGTCTTTATTTTTTCCCTTTAAAACAAACAGAAAAACCAAATAGTATTTTATAACCTAAGAAATGTTCATATATATATATATATGTATATATAATACATGTGTATATATTTATACCCATACATATACATAGTGAGTATATCTTCTAACCATTCTATTAGTATTAACATTTGTAACTGTTACCTAAGAGCCCTGTGATGTCTGCCTCAGCTCTCTGTGTGAGATTATTCTTGCATGGCATTTGTAATTGTTTCTGTCAGGAAAATGAAAAGCTTGCAGTTAAATATATATATATATATATATATATATATATATATATATATATATATATATATATATATATATATACTAATGTACCTTGGAGAGCTTGTAACCTTGGAGATATGTATAATGTACCTTTGTAATGTGAAAATGTTGCATATAGTTCATGAAGTAGCTGGTGGGCTTTTGTGGTTTTTCTTTTTTGCCCCTCCCTTGATAGCTAAAATCTTTCCAAATGTAATACTTGCTCTTGGCAAAATC
The DNA here is from genome assembly GCF_037893015.1 of Macrotis lagotis. Taxonomy (NCBI): domain Eukaryota; kingdom Metazoa; phylum Chordata; class Mammalia; order Peramelemorphia; family Peramelidae; genus Macrotis; species Macrotis lagotis. Next base: position 83,257,440 of record NC_133659.1, read on the forward strand.
AGTTGCTATTTTGTTTATCAATGATACAGAAAAGCAGCAACTGTTCAAAGTTGTGCAGATGTGTTTAATAGAAAATTTTAAACAGGTCATGAAGGCATAGAGTGTTATATATAACTGTCCTTTTCAACTGTATCAAAAAAGTGACAAAATGAGTTATAACTTGTTCCTTTCACATCTATCATTCCTTTATGAAAATAGAGTAGAGCAATTTCATTACATTTTAAAGTCTGATAATCTAAAAAAATTTATTTCATGATCTTTTCACATAAATGGGAATTTTTTTTTAAAAATCATGGACTATTTGTAAGTACTAGTTTTATCTCCATGTATTTGTTCATAATTATATCTAAAAGCATCAATAATAAGGTTTTCAAAGAGAGGAATTTCAGTTTTTGAGATGTGTAGGAAGTTGGAGAGAAAGGTAGAACTTAGAGCACATGAAAAAAAATGCTTTTTTCCACATTTCAAATTTCTTTATTAAAAAATACCCACCATAATAATGGAATTATAATTTTTTAAAATATGATCTGTAACCCTCAAACTTAAAAAAATGTTTGATATCATAGAAAAATATTAGAATCCTTCAGTTAAGTAGGGTATATTTTATCCATTCTAGATTTAATGAAAACAAAGATATAGAATTCCTGCTTTTAATTGTCACAGAGTCATAAATGCCTATTGTTAAAATAGACATTACAAATTATACAAAACAAAAACACTGGTTCTATTTGGAATGCTCAAGCCTTTGTTAGTCATTGAATTAGATCAAAATGTTAATTTTGTATCTGTGCTTCCAAAAATCTAATGTAAGAAAATTATAAAGAAAAAGAAGGGAAAAACAATCATTGGGTTTTTGAACAATGTTTCTTAGGTTGTTATACTGCCTAGAAGTGAATGAATTAATAAAATAAAAAAGCATTAAGTAATCATTTACTATGCATCTTCAGGATAGCCAGGTAGTTAGTGCAGAGGATAGTGTGCTCAGCTTAAAAACAGGAAAACTCATCTTTGTGAACTCAAATGCATTCTCAGATACTAATTGTGAGATCATGAACAAGTCATTCAGCCTTTTTTACATCAGTTTCCTTATCTGTAAAATGAAGGAAATAGCAAAATTACTCTAGTAATTTTGCTAAAAACAGACACCAAAAAATAAATGGAATCACAGAATTAAATATGACTGAACAAAAACAACAACTTGCCAAGCCCTCTGCTAAGCAAAGCTAGGTAGCAGAAGAGGAAGAGAATCAAACGGTAGGAAAAGGGGCTTTTACTAAAATTGTAAATGGTCAATAAATATTTACTAGACACCTACTATAGGTCAAGTATAGGGGATGCAAACATTGAACGAAAGTCCTTATCCTTAAAGGGTTTACACTTTAATGTGTTTAGACAATGCACAAAAGGAAGCTGAAAGACAGGATGGGAGGATGGAAGGATGGTTATAAATTCAGAGAAGTTCCAAAGTTATGCAACCAGGACAGAAATGCATACATAAAAGATAGTATGTCAGTATTTAAAAAACTTTAACTTCCATAACACAATCATGAACTAGGTTCCAGAAGGAAGAAAAACATATCTATGATCCTCCAGTACAAATACCATGCACTTACATTGCTATCTTTATGCAAAAATATACTTCTCCATAGTTCATATTATCTTTGAGGTCAGGGACCAAAAATTGTTGATCTATCTATCTTTTCCATTGTATACCCCAATAATCTTCTTGTATCAACTCACTCTAAGCTTATAGAATTAAGTAATTTTTGAGGGGTAGCTAGGTAGTGCCAATGGATAGATCACCAGCCTTGGAGTCAGGATGACCTGAATCCAGCCTCAGAAACTTAATAATTGACTAGCTGTGTGAATTTGGGCAAGTCATTTAACCCCATTGCCTTAAATTAATAAACTAGAAAAAAAATCTATTGACTTTTTTAAAACATGCTAAAAATATGATTACCTGGCCAGTTCATAAAAACATAGATCAGTAGAAACTCTATTGTCATTATAGAAAACCAAGAAGCAGACAAAGAATTATAGTAGTGCAGTGCTAGAATAACTAATTTTTATAATAATGAAGTAGATTCTTTAAGAACATTTAAAAAATAAATATACTGTCATCCATTTCTCAATGTGACTCATGTGCATCAGCATAGGAAATTAAATGGAAACTTTAGGGGAGTTTTGCAAAAGCCACAGCTGACCCATGAAAACCAGCAGATGACACAGAAAAAGTTTAGAAACTCAGAAATGCAAAAATAGTATTGTATAATATTAATATGCTTTATATTAATATTTAGATTTTAATAATTTAGACTTTTTCTTTGCTTACAAAGAGTTTAAACTTTTATGTGTATTTTCCAGACCATACATAGGGTTTACTTCATTCCTAATCCCCAATATATAGAAAAGACAACTGTATTCAGATTAATGTGGGAATAATATACATGCATAAATGTTCACGTTGTATCAAGAATACACACACATCAACATATACATAACATAAATGTTAATTAACAGGGCGGCTAGGTGGCATAGTGGATAGAGCACCGGCCCTGGAGTCAGGAGTACCTGGATTCAAATCTGACCTCAGACACTTAATAATTACCTAGCCGTGTGGCCTTGGGCAAGTCACTTAACCCCATTGCCTTGAAATAAATAAATAAATAAATAAATAAACAAACAAACAAATAAATAAATAAATAAATGAATAAATGTTAATTAACAATCTAATGAGACAACATGAAACTCCTTACATATATAGAATTAATGCTGTATAGTTTCAAGATAATCTCTGAAGGAAGGAACAATTCCTAATGAAATTGGGAAAGACCTCTGGCAAAAATTTTACTGAATCTTGTGGATCAAATAAGCCAGATCTGGAGTGAGGAGGAAGAACATTTTAGACCTGGGGGACTGCCAGTATAAATGTTTAAAGTTTAGAAATGCAGTGCTGTGTATAAGGATCACAGATAAAGTAGAAATAGGTAAAATATAACAATAATAATTATTAGGATTATTATTATAATTAGTAAGAATAAAAAGTAAGGACTGCAAGTAAGGATTCAAGAGGGAACAAAAACTTCTGAAAGACCTGGACTGCATAGGCAACATCTTGACCAATGATAAATCCGGGATCAGACCCCCAGCCCCAGCAAGAGAAAAGAAAAAAAATAATGTAGATCTATACTCCTTATACCCTAAGAGCAGAACTAAAACAGCAAAGGTGAACAAAAGCAAAATGAATGCTCATTATAGAAAACTACTTTACAGACAAAGAAGATCACAATGCCATATCTGAAGAAGAAAGCAGTGAAAAATCACTCACGGGGAAGTATAAAAACAGTCTATAAATTGTACCAAATATAAAAGTTCATCAAAGACCTTAAAGAAGAATTTAAAAACCAAAGAAGAATGAAAAAAAAATGAAAGTCATGCAGGAAAATTATGAAAAGTTGAAGGAAGAACTCAATTCCATTAAAAGTAAAAATAACCAACTGGAAACAGAAACACGGAAGCTAACTGAAGAAAATAAAGCCCTAAAAATTAAAATTGAACAAATAGAAACTAATGAAATGACAAAACTACAAGATTCCATTAAACAAACTAAAAAGGCTGAAAAAATTGAAGAAAATGTAAACTACTTTTTAAGAAAAACAAATGACCTGGAAATTATATCCAGGAGAGAAAATCTATGAATCATCAGACTACCAGAAGACCTGGAATAATGGCAAAAACTAGGTATAGACCACATTTCACACCCTATACCAAAATAAGATCAAAATAGGTAAAGGATTTAGACACAAATAGAGATACCATAGATTAATTAATAGAACAAAAAATATTTATCTGATCTATGGAGAAGGGATAAATTTTTGATCAAACAAGAATTAGAGTACTGCAAAATGAATGATTTTGACTATATTAAATAAAAGAAATTTTTCACCAATAAAATCAATGTTAAAAATGAGAAAAAAGCAGAAAGCTAGGAAACAATCTTGACAATTTGGGATTATGATAAAGGTCTTCTTTATAAAATATATAGAGAGAATTGCATCAGATTTATAAGATCATAGGGGAGGCTAGGTAGCTCAGTGGATAGAGCACTTGCCCTGGAGTCAGGAGTACCTGAGTTCAAATCAGGCCTCAGACATTTAAATAATTACTTAGCTGTGTGGCCTTGGGCAAGCCATTTAACCCCATTTGCCTTGCAAAAATCTAAAAAAAAAATGATAAGATCACAAGTCATTCTGCAACTGATAAATGGTTAAAGGATATGAACAGACGGTTTTCAAATGAAGACATTAAAGCTATATTTAATCATATTAAAAATGCTCTAAATCACTATTGATTAGAGAAATGCAAATTAAAACAACAGTGAGGTATGATCTCACACAGATAATCCAAGGTGAGAAAAGGGAAGATGATCAATGGTAGAGAAATTGTGGGCAGATTGGGGCATTGATGCATTGCTGTTGGAGTTGTGAATGGATCCAACCTTTCCAGAGAGCATTATGAAACTATGCTCAAAGAGCAATAAAACTGTTCATTCTCTTTGATCCAGCAATTCCAATTCTAGGTCAATATCCAGAAGAAATTGTAAAAAAATGGGAAATGTCCTACATGTTACAAAATAGCAAAGAATTGGAAATTGAGGGGATGTCCATCAAATGGGGAATGGCTAAACAAGTTATGGAACATGAATACTATGGAATACTATTGTTCTATAAGAAACCATAAATTGTTGGACTCTAGAGAAGCATGCAATGACTTATAGGATCTGATGATGAGCAAAGGGAGCAGAACCAAGACAACAATGTACACATCAACAACAACATTATAAAGTAAGCAACCTTGATGGAAGTAGCTCCTCTGAGCAGTCTAGAGAGCTAGGATATCTTAAATTGATTGGTTTGGGACTATATTATTCCTAACCAGAGGAAGAAAAACAAAAACAAAACAGGAAAAAACACATAGGAAAAGAAGCAACCCTTTCAAATCTGATGAACATTTCGTAAAATTTTTCTCTTATGCATAGCACTTAATCCTAATTCCTCATGTGAAAAATAACTAATCTGTAACATGTCTAACAAAATATGTATGTAAAATGTTAACGTGATTGTTCACTGCTAAGGGCAGGGAAGATGGAAGGATAGCTTGTAACCTGGAAATATGCATGTACGTGTAAATGAAAATAAATAAATTTTAAAAAAAGACCTGGAATAGCATATTTCAGAAAGCAAAATACCTGGGATTACAACCCAGAATGTTCTACCCTGCAAAATTCAGCATATATTGTCAGGGAATAAGATGTATTTTCAACAAAATAGAGAACTTCCAGAATTTCCTGACACAAAGATCAGAACTGAACAGAGAATTCAATTACCAAATACAAAACTCCAGTTGCATAATAAAGGTAAATGTAAAGGGGAAGGAAAAACAAAACTAAACAAATCAAATGTTGGTCAAGACCATCAAATTGTGTACAACCCTAAAAGAGACAATATAACACTTCTAATTACTTTTTATTTATTTATTTGTTTGTTTGTTTACTTATTTATTTACTTATTGATTTACTTATTCATTCATTCATTCAATTTATTTGTTTACTCATTTATTCATTCCTTTGTTCCTTTGTTTATCTATCTATCTATTTATCTATTTATTCATATATTTATTTATCTATTTATTTATATATCTGATTATTTATTTATTTAATTTTAGGTTTTGCAAGGCAAATAGGGTTAAGTAACTTGCCCAAGGCCACACAGCTAGGTAATTATTAAGTGGCTAAGACCAGATTTGAATTCAGGTACTCCTGACTCCAGGGCTGGTGCTCTATTCACTGTGCCACCTAGCTGTCCCAACACTTCTAATTCTTTAGAACTTTATTTCTCTTATGATAATTAAAGGGAAGAATATATTTGAATAGAACAAACCTAAATGATATGATTGCATTTTATCTCTCTGTTGAAGAAGTTCAAGATGACATTATTATGTTTGAGACAAAGATCAATAAAGAAAAGCAGGAGTGTTAACTTAAAACTTAAGTGTCTCATTATCCTTTGATCCAATTTAATCACAAGGTGTTTGGCACCTTGACTAATGAGAGCATCATGAACTACAAGTCCTGAGTCAGTGTCCTGTAAGTTTCAATCATTTGTAAAGTTCTCATGTGAGACCTCCAGAGCCTCTTAGTACTTAGAAATTTCAAGATTCTTGCAGTTAATTAAATCAGGGTTTGACTTAACCAGTGATTCACCTAATAAGGGAGCATCTTGGGGGGGGGGTAAAATGAAGAGAGAATAGGCCTGACTTCATTTAAAAATGTGAAATGCAAAGTGTGAAAGAAAACAGACCTTTTTTCACTTGACAAGTTGCTAAGTACCCTGATACTAGAAAGGGGAGGGAGAGGGGAGTAATGTGTGAGAGAAAATAAACCTGGAAGGAGGGGCAAGTTCAAAAACTGATATAGTTTTGGGTGATAATTTGGCTCATGAGGAGGATTATGTGTACTTGAAAGATAGGGTAGGGTTAAAAATAACAATATGATCTTATCAAACAATCAAATAATCAAATGATAATTGAGAATATCTTATTAATAGAATTAAAGCAATAAATAACACCAACGGAAGATTTATAGTTTCAGAAGGAAAGAAGGGAGAATGTGAATGCTGAGCAAATTCTTTTCAAATAGATTTAACACAGAGAGGGAATAAGATACATTGCCACCTGGGTTTACAAATCTACCCTAATCTATAGGAAAGGGGGCAGGGGACTGAGAAAGGGAAAGATAAGGGAAGAAGGGACTGATAAAAGAGAAGTCAGTGGTATAAGTTAAAATAAAATGAAAGTTATATTAAAAATATTCAATAAGAGGAATAAGAGGAAAGGAAAGAGAAAAATATAAATGAAGAAAGGTAGCTTGGAGGGAAATAAAGAATTAGTAATCTTAACTGTAAATTTGAATGGGAAGACTTGTCCCAAAAAAACAGGAGCAGTTAGCAAAATTGATTAAAAGCCAGAATCATACAGTATGTTGTTTACAAGAAATACATTTTAAGCAGACAGATACGTGTAGGGTAAAAGTAAAAGGTTGCAGCAAAACAGATTATGCTAAAAAGAAGTAAAAGAAAATCTGGGGTAGGGCTCCTAATCTCAGATAAAGTAAAAGCAAAAATCAATATCTTTAAAAGGGATAAGGAAGGAAAGTACATCATCTTAAAAGACACCATTGATAATGAAGCTATATCATTACTAAAGATGTATGCACCTAGTGGTATAGCATCCAAATTCCTAGAGGAAAATCTGAGTGAATTATAAGGAGACATAGTCTGCAAATGATGGGAGACCTTGATTTCCCTCCCTCAGAACTAGATAAATCTAACAACAAAATAAACAAGAAGTAAGTGAAGGTGAATGAAATCTTAGAAAACTTAGATATGATAGACCTGTGGACAAAACTTAATGGGGATAGAAAAGAATCTATCTTTTTCTGGGCAGTACATAGCACCTACACCAAAACTGACCATGTACTAGGGCACAAAAACCTTTTAAGCAAATTCAGAAAGGCAGAAATAATAAATACACACTTCTCATGATGTGATAAAAATTACATGTAAAAATAGGTCATGAAAACATAAACCAAGAACTTATTGGAAATTAAGTAACTTTATATTAAATAATGGATGGATCAATTAGCAAACAATAGAAATAATCAATAATTATATCCAAGAAAATGATAATAATGAGACATCATATCAAAATTTATGGGATGCAGCAAAGTTAGTTTTGAAAGGAAACTTTATATCTGTAAATGCTAATATGAATAAAACAGAGAAAAAAGAGGTCAATGAATTGGGTATGCAACTAAAAAAGCTATAAAAAGAACAAATTAAATATCCCGAATTAAATATAAAAAAAGAAATTGTGAAAATCAAGGGAGCAATTAATAAAATTGAAAGCAAGATAACCATTAACCTTATAAATAAAACTGAGTTTGTTTTATGCAAAAGCCAATAATATAGACAAACATTTTGTTAACCTGATTAAAAACAAAAAGAAGATAACTGAATTACCAGTATCAGACATGAAAAGGGTGAATAAACCATCAATGAGAAGGAAATTAAAGAGATAATTCAGAGCTACTTTGCCAACCTGTATGCCAATAAACTGGATAACTTGAGTGAAATGAATGAATATTTACTAAAATACGAACTGCCCAGATTAACAGAAGAGGAAATATATTACTTAAATAACCCATTTCAGAAATAGAAATGGAATAAACCATCAATAAACTCTCTAAGAAAAATATCTCCAGGTCCAGATGAATTTACAAGTGAATTCTACCAAACATTTAAGGAACAATTAATTCATATTTTACATAAACTATTTTAAAAAAATAGGAGAGGAAGGAGTTCTGCCAAACTCTTCTTATGACAACATCATGCTGATACCTAAACCAGGAAGAACCAAAACAGACAAAGAAAGTTATAGAGCAATTCCCCTAATGAATATTGATACAATAATTTTAAATAAAATTTTAATAAAATTTGATAAAATAAAATGAGACTACAAGAAGTTATTAACAGCACAACACACCATAATTAAGTAGGATTTATACTAGGTAGACAGAGATGTTACAACATTAAGAAAACACTCAACAAAATTAAACATGTCAATTACAAAACCAACAAAAATCATTCATTATCTCAATAAATAAATTATCTTAATAAATGCTGAAAAAGCCTTTGCTAAAATACAATAGCCATTTTTCTTAAAAACACTAGGAAGTTTAGGAATAAATGGAGTTTTCCTTAAAATAATAAATAGTATCTATCTAAAACAACAAATTTTATGTAATAGTTATAAATTCAGAGCATTTTCAATAAAATTAGGTGAAACAAGGATGACCATTATCATCATTATTATTCAATATAGTATTCTAAATGATAGCAGTATCAATAAGAGAAGAAAAAGAAATTGAAGGAATCAGAATTGGCAATGGGAAAGCAAAACTTTCACTCTTTGCAGTTGAAAATCATCTAAAAAACTCCTTGAAACAATTACAAAATTCATCAAAGTAGGATATAACCTAAATCAATGTAAATCATCAGCATTCTTTTATGTGTGTGTGTGTGTGTGTGTGTGTGTATGTATGAATAACAAAGCCCAAGATCAAGAGATAGAAAGAGAAATTCCATTGAAAATTATTTTAGACAGCATTAAATTCTTGGGAATCTACCTCCCAACACAAACCTTGAAAGTGTATAGACACCATTTTAAAGCACTTCTCACCCAAATAAAATCAAATCTAAATAACTGGAATAATTTCAAATTATCATGGTTAGGTTGAGCTAATATAATCAAAATGACAATTATATCCTAATTAAATTACTTATTCACTGCCATACCAATCAAAATACCAAATAACTACTTTATTGAGGTTGAAAAATAGCAACAAAATTCATCAGGAGCCACAAAAGGGGAAGAATAGCAAGGGAACTGGTGAAAACAATGCAAAGGAAGGTAGTCTATTTCTACCAAATCTAAAACCGTACTATAAAGAAGCAATCTTCAAAACTGCTTGGTATTGGTTAAGAAATATAGTAATGGATCAGTGGATTAGGATCTGTTCAAAAGAAGTCATACAAATATCTACAGCAATCTACTGTTTGACAAAAATTGCTGGGAAAACTGGAAAATAGTATGGGCAATATTAGGCATAGACTCGCATTTGACACTCTATATCAAATTAAGGTCAAAATTGGTACAAGATTTAGACATAAAGAGTGATATCATAGATAAATTAATAGACCAAGAAATACTTATCTATCAGATCTATGGAAAGGGGATAAATTTATGACCAAAAAATAATTAGAGCACATTATAAACTTCAAAATGTATGATTTTGATGATATTAAATTTAAAAGTTTTTGCACTAATAAATGTTGCCAAAATTAGAAGGAAAGCAGGAAGCTGGGAAACAATCTTCATAACTAGGAGTTATGATAAAGGTCTCTTTTATAAAATATATAGAAAATTTCCTCAAATTTATAAGATCACAAGTCATTCTCCAACTGATAAATGGTCAAATGATATGAATAGACAGTCTTCAAATGAAGAAATTAAAGTTATGTATAGTCATATGAAAAAATGCTGCAAATCATTTTTATTAGAGAAATGCAAATTAAAACAACAATGAGTTATCATCTCAGACCTATTAGATTAGCCAAGATGAGAAAAAGGTAAGATGATCAATGTCAGAGAGGTTGTGGGGGTATTGGAACATTGATCCATTGCTGGTGGAGTTGTGAATGGATCCAACCTTTCTAGAGAGCAATATAGAATTATGCCCAAAGATCAATCAAACTGTTCATACCCTTTGTCCCAGCTATTGCAATTCTAGGTCTATATCTAGAAAAAATTGTAAAAAAAAATAAAAGGGAAAAATCCCACATGTTCCAAAATGTTCATAGCAGCTCTCTTTGTAGTGGCAAAGAATTGGAAATTGAGGGGATGCTTACCAATTGGAGAATGGCTAAACAAGTTGTGGTACCTCTGGAATAAATTGTTCTATAAGAAACTAAATGGTCAGACTCTAGAGAAGCATGGAATGATATGGGATCTGATACTGAGCAAAGGGAGTTGAATCAAGAGAACAATGTACACATCAACAACAACATTGGGAGATGAACAACCTTGATGAAAGTAGCTCCTCTCAGCAGTCCAGAGAAGTAGGGTAACTTTATTTGACTTGTAATGGACTATATTATCCCCCAACCAGAAAAAGAAAAACAAAACTCACACACACACACACACACACACACACACACACACACACACACACACACACACTCACACACACACACACACACACACACACACACACACACACCACACAAAACATCCCTTCTGAACCTGATTAATACTTTATAAAAATTATCTCTTGTATCTCTTTCCCTTAATCCTAATTCCTCATGCCAAAAACTACTAATTTGTAAACATGTTTATCAAAATATGTATGTGCAATGCTAATGTGACTGTTTATCACTGAGGGGAAGATAATGGAAAGGGAGGGTGGAAGGAAAGTTTAGTAACTTAAAAATATATATGTACACGTGATGAAAATAAAATAATAAATAAAAGTAATAAAAAGTAGGGAGTCAGTTGGTGAATATATTTGAATGTCACACAGATAATGTTATATATTATTCTAATGTCAATAGCTAGTCCTTGAATTTTATTGAATAGGATGTTGACATTGACAGACCTATGCTTTAGATAAATCATTTTAATAGCTGAGTGAGAGACTAATTGGAATGAGAAGACACTTGAAGGAAGAAGCCAAAGCTAGAAGGGTACTTAAGTACTCCAGGGGAAATGATGAGAACCTATACTCAGAAGATAGAATCTGGAGATGACATGAAGGTAAAAATGTCAAGATTTTACAACTTGGGTGTGTGGGATGAAAGGAAATGTGGAATAAAAGGATGACAATAAAGTTGTGAATCCAGGAGCCTGGGAGAATTATAATCCCATTTATAAGAATAAGGAAATTGGGAGGAAATTGCTGTTTGGTGAACAATGTGTTTTATTACATTGATGAAGAGAGGATAGGTCTACACACATAGAAATTGGAATCATTAGTATGAACATGAAAATTTAACCCAGTGAATTTGTTGAAATCATGAAGCGTGACAATTTAGAGAGGGAAAAAGACAAGGGGCTTATAACAGTGTTGGGATATTGGAGAATACAATTAGTGTGTATCACATGATTGAAAATTCAGCAAAGGAGAATGAGAATGAAAAAAATATAGCGTTCAAGAGAACTAAAAGAGAAGAATGTCACAAAAATTCCATAAAGGAGAAAATATTTGAGGGGATATGGTAATTGATAGTATCCAAGACTACAGAAATGTTAGAAAGAATAAAGGTCGACATCATTGGAGTTCAGTGCATCCAATTTTGCAAATAAGAAATTATTAGTAAAGTGAATATGATATTATATATATATATTAATTAAAATAATTTCTTTTCTTTGATTAGTAATTATAGAAATAACTTCTTCAAAACTAATATTCTCAGTTGAAAATACCTGAGACTGTACATGGACTGAACCTTCATCTTTCCTATAACTCAAAGCAACCACTTCCATTTTTAGGGCACCTGTCATCTACTGATGCAAATTTGGTTTTTAAACTGTGATGTGGAAAGCTGTAAATCAAGGGGATGCACCTTACCTGGGGAAAACCTGAACAAATTGTGGTATGTGAATATGATGGAATGCTGTTCTTCAATATGCTATATTCTGTTGAAATCATAATCAGGATTCTCTAAGTAAAACCTGTAAAAATTTGCATGAGAACATGCAATGTGAAAAGTATTAGACACACTAACAACTATATTGTAGGATGATTATCTATGAATAACCAAGTTTATCTCAGCAGTGCTCTGACCCAAGACAATTGAAGGACTTAAGATAAAGAATTTTATCTATTCAGAGAGAGAGAGAGAGAGAGAGAGAGAGAGAGAGAGAGAGAGAGAGAGAGAGAGAGAGAGCTGATGGTGATGCATACATTTTTTTACTTAACAACAAACAAACAACAACATAAACAAACACCATCCTGTGTTCATCAACTATGATGGAATTAGATCCTCTAAGCAGTTCAGTGAGCAAGGATAATCCTAAAAGAACTGTGATGGAAAATGCCATCTACACCCAGAAGAAGGGGGGGAAAAAATGGAATCTGAATGTAGATTCAGGTACACCATTTTAGTTTTGATTTTTTTTCTTTTTTCTTCTGATTCTTCTTTCACAACATGACTAAAATGGAAATATGTTATGCATGATTGTTCATGTATAACCTATGTCAGATTTCTAATTGTCATAGGTGGGAAGAGGGAAGAAAGGGTAGAAATATGTGGAACTCAAAAGCTTAAAAAAAGATGTATCTTGGAAACAATCTTTGAAATTGAAAAAATGCAATTACATTAAAAAAAAGAGAACTAAGGGGGAAACCATAAAAAAGAAAGAAAAAAGTATAAGAGAAATTTAAGAGGGGCAACTAGGTGGCACAGTGGATAGAGCAATGTTCCTGGAGTCAGGAGATCAGATCTATCAGATCAAATCTGACCTCAGACACTCAATAGTCAATTACCTAGCTGTGTGACATTGGGCAGTCACTTAACCCTACTGCCCTGCAAAAAAAAAAAAGTTTAAGAAAGTGAACATAGCATACTTTTTTCTGCCTTCAAAATTCATATTTTTTTCCTCTGGTTGTGGATGCCATTTTCCATAACAGGTCTCTCAGACTGCCCTTAGGCACTGAACTGCTAAGAGCATCTATCATAGTAGTTTATCTCACAATGTTGCAATTAATCTGTACAATATTCTCCTGCTTCTGCTCACTTCATTCAGTATCAGGTCATGCAAATCTTTCTAGATTTTTCTAAAGTCCCACTATTTATGAGTTCTTATAGAACACTAGTATTATATCACATTCATTTACCATAACTTGTTTAGCCCTTTATCAATTCATGGCATCCTCTCATTTTCAAATTCTTTACCACTACTAAAAGAATGGCTGTAAATATTTTTGTACTTGTGAGTCTTTCCTCCTTTTTATTATCTCTTTTGGTATAGATTTAGTAGTGATATTGCTAGATCAAAAAGTAGGCACAGTTTATTTTACTCTTTGGACATAGTTCCAAATTGCTCTCCAGAATGGATCAGTTCACAACTTCATCAACAGTGCATTAGTGTCCCAGTTTTCCCTCACCCTCTCTAGTATTGGTCATTTTCCTATTTTTGTCATTTTAGCCAATCTGAATTATGTGAGGTGGAGTCTCAGTTATTTTAATCTGGCATGTCTCCAATATGATATAAAGTTTCTTTTTCATATGATTATAAATGTTTAAATTTTTTATAAATTGCCTGTTCATATTCTTTGACCCTTGATCAATTGGAGATTAACTTCTATTCTTATATATTTGACTCAATTCTCTATATATTTTATAAACACTAGTTATGAAAATTATTTTTCAGCTTTCTGCATTCCTTCTAATCTTGATGGCATTGAATTCATTTGAAAAAAAATTATTGTAACAATAGTTGAAATATGAATTTGCCATTCATTGTTTGCTATCTCCTTTCTTTTCCATAGATCTGTTGGTCTGTTCCTTTTTTCCCTAATTGACTTATGGTATCACCCTTTATATCTAAATCCTATAAGAATTCGACCTTATCTTGATATTAGGTGTGGGATGATGATCTTAGCCTAGTTTTTGCCACACTGTTTTCTAGTTTTTCAAGTAGTTTTTATCAAGTAGTGAGTTCTTATTCCAGAAGATGGAGCTTTTTGTTTATCAAACAATTGATTACTATACTAATTTATTACTTTTTCTTTTGTACCTAATCTATTACACTGATCCAGTTCTCTATTCCTTAGCACCAAAATAATTTTGATGACTGCTCCTTCATAATATAATTTTAAATGTGGTATGGGTAGACCACCTTCCTTCATATTTTCTTTCATGAATTCACTTGATATTCTTGACCTTTTATTCCCCCAGATACATATTTATTACTATTTTATTAGCTCTGTAAAATTATTTTTGGTAGTTTAATAGGTGTGGCACTGAATAAGCAATTTAAGTTTTGTGTAAGTATCATATTTATTATATCAGTTCAGCCTACCATTGAGCAATTGACATTTTTTCCAATTCTTTAGTTCTGACTTTATTTAAATGAGAAGTATTTTGTAATTGTCTTCACAGAGTTTCTGAGTTTACCTTAGCAGGTATATTCGTACATATTTTATATCATCTAGAGTTACTTAAAATGAAATTGTTCTTTCTATCTCTTGGTGTTGGGCTGTTTTAGTAATACATAGGAAATATGATGATTTATGTGTTTATTTTTATTTCCTGCTACTTTGTGAAAGTTGACAATTATTTCAAGACATTTTTAGTTGATTTTCTAGGGTTCTCTTATTGTAAAATCATTTCATCTACAAAGAGTGGGAGTTCTGTTTCCCTGTTGGTAATTCCTTTAATCTTTTTTTCCTTTGATGTGGATAGCATATCTCATCATAAGTCCTATGGAATTGTTTTAGATCATTATATTGTTGAATATAGTTAAGTCATTTATCAGTGATCATTATCCAATATTTCTATTACTGTGTATACTATTCTGTTTTGATCACTTCATTTTTGCATCAATTTATGTATATCTTCCCAACTTTTTTTTCTGATGGCATGCTGCTCATCATTTCTTACATCACAATAATATTTCATCATAATCATATCACAACTTGTTTAGTCATTACCAAAATGATGGATATCCCCTAAATTCCAAGTTCTTTGCCACCACTAAAAAAATGATTATAAGTATTTTTGGACATCTAGGTCTTTTTTCCATTTTCATCTCTTTCAGATAGAAACTTAGTAGTGGTATCGGTTCTAAAGGTATTCATTCTATTATGAAGATTTGGGTTTGGTTTCAAATTGTTCTTCAAAATGGTTGGTTCAGTTCATAACTCTAGCAACAGTGAATTAGTATACCAATTTTTCCATATCCCCTCCAACATTTGTCATTTTTCTTTTCTGTCATATTAGCTATTCTGATTGATATGAGGCAATATTCAAATTTATTTTAATTTGCTGTGATCTAATTAAGAGCAATTTTGAGCATTTTGGGTATGACTTTAGCTTTGATTTCTTCTGAAAATTGGTCATGTAATTCTTCATATTCATAAGAGATGAGACCTTTATTAGAGAAATTAACTGCATTTTTTCACAAATATGATTACTATGTATTTCTCATCATAATTTCCCCCTGTTCATCCTTTTCTCCTTTTCTCCTGATCCTCAAAAATGTGTTGCTTCTAACCATTGTCTCACCAATTTACCCTCCCTTCCATCAGAAACCCCATTATCTAATCTTCCTCCCCTCCTTATTCACTGTACTGTAACAGAGATTTCTTTACCCAACTGAGTGTGTGTTATTTCCTCTTTGACTCAATTCCAATGAGAGTAAAGTTAAAGCATCACCCATTAGCTCTCCATCTTTTCTTCCACTGTAAAAACTCTTTCATCCCTCTTTTATGTGAGATAATTTATTCCCTTCTACTTTTCCCTTCCCCTCTGTTCAAGTGTCCTTTTCCCCCCTTACATCCCTTTCACTTAGTTTCAATCTTTTTCTCTTTTTTTAAATTTATTTTTTATTCTCATTTTGTATGAATGTTTTTTTTAACAATAAAATATTCTTGTTTACAAGTAAACAAAAAACCCTTCCCCCCCATGAATATAGATAGACTTGCTTGGGCAAAAAAAGTAAAGGGGAGAGAAAAAAATTAAAAGTAAAAAAAATAATAGTAATAATTGTAGGTATGGCCAGGTGGCGCAATGGATGAAGCACCAGCCCTGGAGCCATGAGCACCCAAGCCCATATCCAGCCTTGTAAACCCAACAATCACCCAGCCGTGTGACATGCAAGGCACTTGATCCCCACTGCCCTGCAAAAACCAAAAAAGAAAAAAAGAAAAAAAAAGACCCAAAATAAAATAAAATAGTAATAATAGTAGGGGTGGCTGGGTGGCAGACAGAGCATTGGCCCTTGAGCCAGGAGCACCTGGGTCCAAATCCGGCCCCAGACACCCAAAGATCACCCTGCTATGTGGCCCCAGGCAGGCCATCCAGCCCTACTTGCCCTGCACCCTCCCCCAAATAATAATAACAAAAAATGCGCTTGAGTCTTTGTTCCAACACCAACAACTCTGTCACGGGTGGATCTCATTCTTTATGGTAAGTCCATCACAAAAGTTACTTCCATATTTTTCCAACGTTGCCATTGCTGATCGCAACTCCCTGCTTTCTTATTTCACCACTACCATGTACTCTATTTTCTCTCTCCTTTCACTCTGACTCTGCTGTAGGGTCGCTGAGCGGCGCAGCAGACAGATCCCTGGTCCTGGGGCCAAGAAGCCCCGAGCCCCCATACCACCCCTTAGGCCCAGCATCCACCTGGCCCTATGGTCCTGGGCAGGCCATCCAATCCCAGACGCTTGCAAGAAGTAAAAAAAGAAAATGTATTATATCTGACCACTCTCCCCCCATGGTCCATCCTCTCCTCATTTATTCACATCCCCACCCCTTCCCCCTGCTCCCCCCTCCTTCTTACTCCAGATGTCTATACCCCATTGAGTATATATGCTGTTTCCTCTCCTAGCCATCTCTGATGAGAGGAAAGGTTCCCTCATTCCCCTTTGCCTCCTGCCTTCCATATCATTGCAATAGCTCATTGTAATAAAAAAAAAACTTATGTGAAATATCTTGGCCTGTTCCCCCTCTCCTTTTTCTTTCTCCCATTACATTTCCCTTTTTTTTCTATTGACTCCATTTTTACACCATATTTTATCTTCGAATTCAGCTTTCTCCTATGCTTCAACTATAAAAGCTCTCTCTACCTGCTCTATTAACTGAGAAGGTTCATATGAGTATTATCAGTGTCATTTTTTTTAATGTAGGAATGTATGCAGTTCATCCTCATTAAGTCCCTCATATTTCCCCCCCTCTCCTCCAATCTCCATGCTTCACCTGAGTCCTGTATCTGAAGATCAAACCTTCTGTTCAGCTCTGGCCATTCCAAAAGGAACCTTTGAAATGCCCCTGGTTCATTGAAAGGCCATTTTTCCCCCTGGAAGAGGACATTCAGCCTTGCTGGGTAGTTCATTCTTGGCTGCATTCTAAGCTCTTTTGTCTTCCAGTATATAGTATTCCAAGCCCTAAGAGCTTCCAATGTAGTTGCTGCTAAGTCTTGTGTGATCCTGACTGCAGCTCCAAGATATTTGAACTGTGTCCTTCTGGCTGCTTGTAATATTTTCTCTTTGACTTGGGAGTTCTGGAACTTGGCTATAATATTCCTGGGGGTTGGTTTTTTGGGATCTCTTTCTTGGGGGGGATCAGTTGATTCTCTCCATTTCTATTTTGTCCTCTGCTTCTAGAATATCAGGGCAATTTTCCTGTAGTAATTCTTTGAAAATGATGTCAAGGCTCTTTTCCTGATCATGACTTTCAGGTATTCCAATAATTTTTAAATTATCTTTGGGGCACTCCTACAAGGGTCTCAGTGTGTGAGGCTCTGTCCTCCTTCCTGGTCTGTGAATGACCATAAGCACCCCCCTCTGCCATGGGGCTGAGGTGGGGGGCCCTGCTGTTCTATTGGGGGGCCTAGACTGGGAGCAGGATCTGAATGTGGTCAGAGCCCCAGAGTCCTATTCCAGGGGCAGAGGACAGAGCTCAGCAGTCTCTCTTTCTTCACTCCCCTCCCTCAGCTCAATGGGCTCATGCCCTGGGGGCTCCTGCTTACTGGCTCTGCCTGCTTCAGTTTCCTGCTGCAGAAAGACCAAGCTACTCCCTGTGTGCCCCGAGGGCTGGGCTCCAAGTGCTTGCTCTGGCGGAGGTCCCCCGCTGTTCCCCCACTTTGTGCCCGGTGCTCCTTGGGGTGCAGCTCAGGAGCCTCCTCCACTGCTGTGAGCTGAGGCTCCCATCACCCTGGGGCTGCCTCCGGGAGGCTGAAGTTCTTTGGCTCAGGCGGGCCTCCCCTCTTGGCAGGCTGCCTCTCTGATCCGGGGAGCAGAGCCTTTCTGCTCTTTTCCAGGTTACCTTGAGTAGGAGAACTGCCTCGCTGGCTCCCTCTGTGGGTTCTGTCTCTTGAAAGTTTAGAGTCCTTAGCTGATGAGTTTTATCAGAGAGCCTCTAAGACTCCATCCCTTCATGTTGCTAGCTTGGCTCGTCCCCCCCCCCCCCCCCCCGCCCCAATCTTTTTCTCTTTACTGGCTCATTTCATACAATTTACAAACATTTCCCTCTCTTACCTATTCTAAAATAAAGCAAAATAAAATAAAAATTCCTCCCTTGATCCTTGATAGCAAACATCTTACTTTTTTTTTGGTCATTTGCAGCTAAACTCCTCAAAATGTTAGCTGTAAGTTGTCTCCACACTCTTTCCTATCACTCTTTACTTAATCACTTATAATATGAATTCTGATCTTATCATGCCACTGAACTTCTTAATGATATTGTAGTTGTCAAATTAAATGAGTTTTCCTCAGTCTTCATTCTTCTTGACCTCTCTACAGCCTCTGATACTTTTTATCTCTCTCTCTCTCCTCCTTAATATTCTCTTTTCTCTAGGCTTTTGGTATACTTGTCTCTCTTGGTTCTTCTCTGTCCTTTCTGACTCTTCTCTATCTAAGTCTCTGTTAGATCTTCCTCCTGATAGGGTCATCTAATCATAGATGTCTCTCAGGGTTCTGCACTGGACTTTTTTCTCTTCTCTCTCTCTTTTTGTTTTGTTTTTGTTTTTTTGTGTTGTTTTTAGTTTTGCAAGACAATGGAGTTAAGTGACTTGCCCAAACTAGGTAATTATTAAGTGTCTCAGATCTATGGGATTTGAACTCAGATCATCTTGACTCCAGGGCTCTAATGCAGGCCCTCATCAACTTACACCATAATTATTATTGCAATATCCTAATAGATCTGCTTGACTAAATTTTTCCCACATTCCAATTTCTCTTCCAATCATCTAATAAAGTTTTTTCCTAAAATACAATTCCATGAGACCTGACCCCCACTCAATAAACTCCTGGGTTTCTTATTGCTTCCAGGAATAATATAAAATTCTCTGGCATTCAAATCTTTTATAACCAAATTTTCTCCTATAATTCCAGTCTTTTTAATACTTCACTCCTTGATAGGTACTCTTTTTCTAGTAATGCTGGTATATTGACTGTTTTATGAAGAAGACATTGTTCCAAGAATTCCTTTGAGTTCTCTCCCAAGATTTTAATGCTTTACTTTCTCAGTTCTCCCTACTGCTTTCTTGGATTCCTTTAAATGCCAATTAAAATTGTACCTTCTGCAGGAATCCCTCTTTTATCACTCTTAATTTTTTTGCCTTCCTTCTGTTAAATATTTCTTATTTATTCATTTGTTACCATATTTCCCCATGTATAAGATACCCCCTTTTAGGAAAAATTTGGGGTCTAAAAATTGGGAATGTCTTAAACAGTGGTTTGCAGATTTTTTAACTTGCATTTTCACTTTTTTTTGCACTTGTTGTCTTTGCATTTATTGTCTGACTTTTGCTACCAAAATATTAACTTATGTTTTGCCACATTCTGCCCAGAAAAGGCTAAGAAAAGATTTTTGTAGGATGCTAAATTCAAGTTCAAAGTGATCCAGTTTGCAAAAGTGAATGGAAATCATTCTTCTGAACATACGTTTTTTACATCTCCAGTTGAGAAAACAATCCAAGAATGACTATGGCATGAAGAAACCCTACTGAAAATGCTATTGCAGAAGAATGTAGAAGGAAGGGAAGTCTTGAAAATGGCCTGATTTAGAGAGGGAATTGAAGCTATGGAATAAAGAGAAAAATTGCAACTGTAAGTCCTTTGTCTACAATGATGGTTCAGCAAGATGTCAGAAGAATTGCTGATGAAAAAGAAGTGACTGAGTTCAAAGGACACAATTGGTGCTTCAGGTTCATGAAATGGAATGGACTAAGCATGTGTCCACACATAAGATTTGCCCAGGAAATGCTTGTAGTCAACACCAGACCAGAGTACAGGCAGGAGAGCAATCAGAGCCTCTCCTAAGATAGTGATTCATCATCAAACATAGATGAGGACAAGGTAATGAATTAGAGTTTTGACAGTGATGAGGAGTTGCATGAATTGTATGATGAATAAAACTTGAGTTCCATAACTTTGTGTAACGCATTTTTTTTCATATTTCTGGCCTAAAAATTAAGCTGTGTCTTATACATGGGAAATACAGTATTTTCAAGTATTTGGGTTTTTTTTTTACCCTTTAGATTTAAACTCTTTTAAGGAAATCTCTTTTTCCTTTTTTTGTGTATTTCAGATCTTAGGACATAGCAAGCTCTTACTAAATCTTCATTGATTGATCTGGAAATGTCATTGATGAAATCCCACAGTCCTTGAAAATATTTGGGAAATAAAACTTTCCTATGAGTTCCTTTAATACATCTTCCCTCTTCATTCAAATGCTAGACAAGTATAATAGATCAAGCAATGAGCCCAGTCAAACAAGAAGGATATGGATGGGGGAGGGAAGAAAAGAAAAGTATAAAGTTCTTCATTTTACAATATTTAGAGGAAACCATGATCCTATAATGATATGCAACTCTGACATTTCTATATTTAAAGAAGAAAAAATAGCTCTTTTAAAAATGATTAAAACTGATTTAAATATGGTAACTATATTTGGAATAATTCTATTTTAAAATGTAACTGTATTAAAGGAGAACAGGGATGGAAAGGAAATTCAAAGTCCACTTGTCTTTAGCAGTGTTTGTTTTAATCGTTGAGTATCTTGGCATGTGGCCTATTTCCTTGTTATACCAAAGCTATGCTGCCTGAACAGCCACATCTACTTAAACCTCCCAGCAGGTATCTTCTTTGGCAGTAATCAGCCCCTGATTCCAAAGCTTCCATCCCCAGGAACAGCTGTTCCAGGACTACTTAGAATTATCTGATAACCAGGTACAGCAAACAAGCATCCTGCTGCATCATCCCTCAGTCATTTGCAGAGTGTGAATATAAATCACACATTGATATTATGTACTACTTTTTACTTAAAGAATCATTTTATAAAATGATTGGCTTTTTTTCTTCATTGGAATCCAGATGGGGTGAAACGGAAGGGAATAGATTTTTGGAGTTTCTTGTTATTTATTTGTTCCAGAAAATGAGTAATTAACATACACTATTTGGAAAGAAAACCAAGGTAAAATCTAGTTTAAATTAAAAAAGTCAATCACATAATATTGAATTACCATTTGAAGAAATTCAAAATATCTGCATTTCCTCATATATATATATATATATATATATATAGTAGTATTCTGCTTTTTATTTCTCTATTATAAATTTATATCTTTTATTTAAAATTTATTTTTTGACTTTTTTGTTTTTGTTTGGTTTTGATTTTTTAATTTATTTTCATTCTTATGCACATGCATATTTTCAAGTTTTATAATTTCCTTCCACCCTCCCTTCCCCACTCCACCTCCCCTCAGAGACAAACAGGTTAGCATTATACATACATAATTTGATGCACATGTTTACAAATTAGGTATTTTTAGTATGAGGAATTAGGATTAAGGGAAAGATTTGTGTCAGGGATAATTTTTATAAAGTGTTTATCAGATTCAGAAGAGGGGTGTGTGTGTGTGTGTGTGTGTGTGTGTGTGTTGGTGTGTGTACTTTGTTTTGGTTTGTTTTTCTTCCTCTGGATGGGGATAAGACAGTTCATAGCTGGTCTAATATAATTGTTCTAGGTCTCAGAAAGGCTGAGAGGAGCTGCGTCTATTATTGTTCTCTTGGCTCTACTCCCTTTGTTGAGCATAAGATCCCATAAGTCATTCAATACTTCTCTAGAGTCCAACCATTTTTAGTTCCTTATAGAAAAATAGCATTCCATAATATTCATGTACCTTAACTTGTTTAGTCATTTCCCAATTGATGGGTATCCCCTCAATTTCCAATTCTTTACTACTAAAAAAGAGCTGCTATGAACATTTTGGAACATGTAGGACTTTTGCCTTTTTTATATATCTTCTGGAAAGATACCTAGAATTGGAATAGCTAAGTAAAAAGGTATGAACAGTATTATTAGTCTTTGGACATAGTTCCATATTGCTTTCCAGAAATGTTGTATCTGTTCACATCTCCACCAGCAATGCATCAATATAGCAATCTTCCCACAACCTCTCCAAAATTGATCATTTTTCCTTTTTATTATTTTAGCCCATCTGATAGGTGTGAGATGATACCTCATGGTTGTTTTGATTTGTGTATGTCTTATCAATAATGATTTGAAGCATTTTTTCATATGATTATATATAGCTTCAATTTCTTCATTTGAAAACTGTTTGTTCATATCTTTTGACACTTTTAGTTAAAATTTAAACAAAAAAATTGCACAATTGCAATGTAAGGATTCTTAATTACTCCTTTGAAATATATAACAGTGTTGATTAAAACCATCACTAAACCCTTACCTGATGCCTAATCCTACTGCAGAGGAGATTACAGATTTTTTCCAGTTATACTGGCACAAAACACATTGTATAGTCCTGTATACATTGCCAAATTGCAAAGATTGTGAATGTGAATGCAATGGTACCTCTTCTGCAGTGATTAATTACTGGACAGGCTACCTGTCAATACTGACAAAATTATATATCCTTATTTTCACATATATGGATGAATATATATATATATATATATATATATATATATATATATAAATGTGTGTTTACAAGTTTTATGCGTGTGTATGTATATATATTCAAAATTCAATTTTCTAAAAATTTAATGGGGTTTTTGCACACACACACACACACACACACACACATACACACACACACACATATAAGTGTGCATATTCATATCCACAGCAGGTCTCCAAGACAAAGAGCCTCTGGCACTTTGGAACACTGTAGGTAAGGGAAGTCAACAAGTCAGATCTCTAACTTCTGGAAAAGGATAGTTTCTAAGGGCTAGATTGGTCTGATTGGGGAGGGAAGTGGGTCTGGGTGCACCCTAGGACAAGACAAGAAGTTTGCCACTCTTGCTACTGCTCCCCATCAGGACACCCTAGAAATTAAACTCTATAGAGCAGTATAGTCCTGTGAATGGCAAGCTGACATTCTCTTAGTGTTAAAACTGTTGCCAATCATGTCTGAGAAGGTCTGATAAGAAAGTTCATACTGAAGATTAGTCCATGGAAAGTCAGATTAGGATTTATCAGATTGTCAGATTCTTTTACCAGGTGTCATATTCTGATGATGCACATAGTGCCTCTCTGAAGCAGGAGGAAGCAAAGTCAATTTAAGCCCAAGAGATGCCCACAGCAGTCAACCTATCTCCAATAGTCCTGTTTCCTATTAATCAAGCCATGGGGTGGAATAAATATGTTAAAGGCAAGTGAGAAGGAGATCTTGCATAATATACCCCCCACTACAATAAACACAACTGAGCAACTCACACCACCAATCACTTGGTTCTTTGGTGTGAGACTTTCTGATATGGAAGTGTCAGAAGAAGCTATAGTAGTAATATACATATAGACATATTAATATATAAAACTAATAGAAGAAAATTGGAAATTTGTAGACTTATCCAGTGACTTTTTTAGTCACTGATTTCTCTTATAGACTTTTTCTAAACAATTGGTCACCTAATTGTCTAAATGTTTAAAGAATGCTGACTTCCAGCCAAGGTGGCAGTGAGAAGCCAGGCACTGTCTTAAGTTCTCCTGGATTTCCCACAGAACTAATATGAAACAAGAATCATAACATAATTTGGATCCATAAAACCCAGCAAAGAACCTAGGAGGATATCTACCAACAAGGTCTTACTCAGGGGAGCATGGGTGAACCAGGGACAGAGAGCAGAGAAACAATGCAGGGGTGGTGGGGTGAGGCCTGAGAGCAGCTGCAGAAGCATTTGTTATGTGCACAGCGGTGGGGAGAGCGCTCCAGCACAGATATGTTTACTGTGTGGGGTGGGAGAGCTCCAGTGCAGACACTAGACATTGATCAAATCAGCTTTGATTGTCTGGAAGAGCAGGGCTGCAAACTCCCATGTTTTCAGCAAAGTTCCCATATTTCCAGTTGAGTCCCCCCCCATTCCTATGGGAGAAAGTGGCTTTTCCATAAAAAAACACAGTAACAGCAACCCCACCCACCCAGGCTCAGTTTTGGACAGCAGAATTACCTCAGTGCAGAGTGAAGATTAAGGCCTTTAAATATCTACTCGAAAGCCTCAGTCCACATTGTTTCAAGATATCCCATATCCTCCTGTGCCCCTCTCCCCCTCCAGGCCTTGGGAAGGGTCACAAATCAAGGTCACAGACATTCCAGAGAAAGCATCTAGTACCCCCTACTGGCTGGCCCACTTGACGTTACTAAGCACAGTTAGCAAAAGCCGCTGTAAGAATTACACAGGATCTGGCTGCATCAACATTAAGGGATAGAAGGGCCTGGAACTGAAGAGCAAGGGAGCTTGGAGTTCAGGCAAGAATGCACTATCCCACACAGCTGGACCTTCTTTTTCAGGGGAAAAGATGGACATTTAATGAAATGGAAGAATTCCAAAAATTCCTGATGAAAAGACCAGAGCTAAATAGAAAATTTGGACATCAAACAGGAGGTTCAAGAGACACATAAAACATTTAAAAAGGGGGGGGGGCAAAGAAAAAAAAAACTTATCCAATAAGTTGAAACTTGCTATATCCCAGTATGGGAAAAAGATTCTCATAACTCTTGAGGAATGTAACTCTAATAGAGAGAATATACCTAGCAAGAAGTGATGGACATTCATGACTTATCCATGTGACTGCTATCCAGTGGGATGAAATTGGCTATAACCCTACTTGGAGACTCTAATAACTCTCAAGAATTGTAACTCTATTAGATAGAAGGTACGTAGCTAGAAGTGATGGATACTCAGAATTTTCTATGACTGAGATAGAATGATTTAAAAACACCTCCTGAAAAATATTGACAGGAAGGAGTTGGGAGGAGGGAAGGGATTGAATGGGGTAAATCTCACTACACTAAGAGATACAAGGGAAGAAGGGAGGAGATGAGAAACACCTGAATCTTCTCATCAGACTTGGCTTAAAGTTAACTTACACACATATTAAGTTAACTTAAAAAACATCTAATCTCTCAAGTATTAAAAGGGGAAAAGGGGAGGGGTGAATGGAGAAAGGAGGGGGAGGGGAGAAAGGGGGAAATAACAAAAGGAAGGGAAGGGAAAAGAAAAAAAGGAAAGAGGAAAGAAAGGGGAGGGGTGGATATAGGAGGGCAAACACACTGAAGGGGTTGGTATTCAGAAACAAAATACTGGGGAATATGGATAAGGGGAAAAGGGGAAAAATAAAAACAAAGGGAAGATAGCATGGAGGGCAATAAAGAATTAGTAATCATAACTTTGAATGTGAATGGGATCAACTCTCCCTTAAAATAAAAACAAATAGCAGAGTGGATTAAAAACCAGAATCCTACTATAAGCTGCTAACAAGAAACTCATTTGAAGCAGAGAGATACATATACAGTAAGGTTAAAAGGTTGGAGAAAAATATATTTTGCTTCAGCTGAAGTGAAAAAAGCAGGGGTAGCAATCCTTAGCTCAGACAAAGCAGCTGCAAAAATAGATAGCATTAAAAGAGATAAGGAGGAAACTATATCCTCCGAAAAGGTACCATAGACAATAAAATGATTTCAATAGTGAATATATATGCACCCAATGGGATAGCATCTAAATTCTTAGAGGAGAAGCTGAAAGAAATACAGGAAGACAAAGACAGGAAAACTCTACTGGTGGGAGACCTCAGCCTCACACTCTCAGATCTAGATAAATCGGGTCATAAAAGAAACAAGAAAGAAGTTAAGGTGATAAATAGATTGTTATAAAAACTAGATATTATAGACTTATGGAGGAAATTGAATGGGGATTGAAAGGGATATACCATTTTCCTCTGCAGTACATGGCACTTATATAAAAATTGACCATGTACTCAGGCATGAAAACCTAATGATCAACTGCAGAAAAACAGAAATAGTGAATATATCTTTCTCACATCACAATGCAATAAAAGTCATATGCAATATTAGACTGGGGGAGATAAAGACCCAGAACCAACTGGAAACTGAATAATCTCATTTTGAAGAATGAGTGGATCAAAAAATAAATGATAGAATGAATTAATTATTTTATCCTAGTTAATGACAATAATGAAACAACATATCCAAACCTATAGGATACACCCAAAGCAGCTGTCAGGCTATATAAGGTATTTTTATTTTTTATTTTTTAGATTTTTCAAAGCAATGGTGTTAAGTGGCTTGCCCAAGGCACTTGCCCAAGTGTCTGAGGTTAGATTTGAACCCAGGTACTCCTGACTCCAAGGCTGGTGCTCTATTCACTGTGCCACCTAGCCGCCCCATATATAATGTATTTTTCAATGGTTACATGAATAAATTAGAGAAAGAGGAAATCAATGAACTAAATATGCAACTAAAAAATTAGAGAAACAAATTCCCCAATTAAATACCAAATTAGAAATTCCAAAAATTAAAGGAGAAATTAATAAAACCAAAAGCAAAAAAGCCCTATTGAATTAATAAATAAAACCCAAAGTTGGTTTTAGGGGAAAAAAAACCCAATAAAATTTATAAACCTCTGATCAATTTGATTAAAAAAGAAATAAACTAAATTGTTAGTATCATAAATGAAAAAGGTGAACTCACCACCAATGAGGAGGAAATTAAAGTAATAATTCAAAATTGTTTTGCCCAACTCTATGCCAATAAATTTAACAATCTAAATGAAATGGATGAATATTTACAAAAATATAAGTTGCCCAAGTTAAATGAAGATATTAAATACCTAAACAACCCTATCTCAGCAAAAGTAATTCAAAAAGCCATTATTGAACTCCCTATGAAAAGGTTTTCAGGGCCTGATGGATTCAAAAGTGAATTCTACCAAACATTTAAGGAACAGGTGGTTCCAATTCTCTATAAACTCTTTGGAAAAATAGGGGAGGATGGAACTCTGTCTAATGCTTTCTATGAAACCAATATGTTGCTGATAATTAAACCAGGAAGAGTTAAAACAGAGAAAGAAAATTATAGACCAATCTCCCTGAATAATATAGATGCAAAAATCTTAAATAAAATCTTAGCAAAATGATTATATCAAATTATCACTGGAATATATTATATTTTGATCAAGTAGCACTCATCCCAGGAATGCAGAGTCAGTTCAATAATAAGAAAATTGCTAGTATACTCAATTATATCAACAACAAACCTATCAGAAATTATATGATCATATCAATAGATGCTGAAAAAGCTTTTGACAAAATACAGCACCCATTCCTACTAAAAACACTAGAGTGTGTAGGAATAAATGGAATGTTCCTTACAATAATTGGCAGTATCTGTCTGAAACCATTGACAAACATTATATTCAATGGGGAGAGGCTAGAGGCATTCCCAATAAGATCAGAGTTGAAACAAGGATGCCCATTATCACCACTACTATTCAACATCATATTAGAAATGTTAGCTTCATCAATTAAAGAAAAAGAAATTGAAGGAATTAGAATTGGGAAGGAAGGGACAAAACTCTCACTCTTTGTAGAATACATGATGATCTACCTAGAGAATCCCAAGAAATCATCCAAAAAAAAACCCTACTGGAAACAATTAGCAATTTTAGCAAAGTCGCAGGATATAAAATAAACCCTCATAAATCCTCAGCTTTTCTATATATGACTAGCAAGATACAGCAGGAAGAGCTGGAAAGAGAAATCCCATTCAAAGTTACCTCAGAAAATATAAAATACTTAGAAACTTTTTGAAAACAATTATAAAACACTTCTCACACAAATTAAATCAGATTTAAATAACTGGGCAAATATCAACTGTCATGGATAGGTAGAGCTAATATAATAAAAATGACAATTCTACCAAAACTAAACTACCTGTTTAGTGCACTACCAATCACAATTCCAAAAATTACTTTAATGAGTGATAAAAAGTTGTAAGTAAATTCTTATGGAGAAATAAGAAGTCAAAAATTTCCAGAGATTTAATAAAAAAAAGTACAAAAGAAGGTGGCTTAGCCCTACCAGATCTAAAATTATATTACAAAGCATCAGTCATCAAACCTTTTTGTTATTGTCTAAGAAATAGAGTGGTGGACCAGTGGAATAGACTAGGTACAATAGCAGGAAATGGTTATAGTAATCTGCTGTTTGATAAACCCAAAGAATCCAGCTTATTGGGATAAAAACTCTGTCTTTGATAAAAACTGCTGGGAAAATTGGAAGTTAGTATGGAAGAAACTTAGAATAGACCAACACCTCACACCTTATATATACCAAGATAAGATCCAAATGGTTACAGGATTTAGACATAAAATACAAAACTATAAGCAAATTAGAAGATCAAGGACTAGTTTACCTGGCAGATTTCTGGAAAGGGGAGCAGTTTATGACTAAGGAAGTGATGGAGAACATCACAAAAAAACAACTTAGATGATTTCGATTACATTAAATTAAAAAGCTTTTGCACAGATAATACCACTGTAACTAAGATCAAAAGAAATGTAATAAGTTGGGAAAAATCTTTACAACTAATTATTCTGACAAAGGAATCATTTCTAAAATGTACAGAGAACTGAGTCATATTTTTTTTTTTAAAAAAGCCATTCCCCAGTTGACAAATGGTCAAAGGATATGTAAAGGCAATTTACAGATGAGGAAATCAAAGCAATCCATAGCCATATGAAAAATTGCTCTAAATAATTAATTATTAGACAAGTGCAAATTAAAGATTCACTGAGCTACCACCTCACACCTCTCAGACTGCCCAATATGACCAGAAAGGATAATGATCATTGTTGGAAGGGTTGTGGGAAATCTGGGACACTATTACATTGTTGGTGGAGCTGTGAACTCATCCAACCCTTCTGGAGAACTATTTGATACTATGCCCAAAGGGCAACAAAAATGTGCATACCCTTTGACCCAGCAATACCACTACTGGGTCTATACCCTGAAGAGATGAGGGAAAAGGGTAAAAACATCACCTGTACAAAAATATTTATAGCAGCCCTGTTTGTGGTGGCAAAGAATCAGAAATCAAGTAAATGCCCTTCTAGTGGAGAATGGCTTAACAAACTGTGGTATATGTATGTCATGGAACACTATTGTTCTACTAGAAACCAGGAGGGATGGGATTTCAGGGAAGCCTGGAGGGATTTGCATGAACTGATGCTGAGTGAGATGAGCAGAACCAGGAAAACATTGTACACCCTAACAGCAACATAGGGGTTATGATCAACCTTGATGGACTTGCTCATTCCATCAGTGCAACAATCAGGGACAATTTTGGGCTGTGTGCAATGGAGAAATTCATCTGTATTTACATAAAGAACAGTGGAGTTTGAACAAAGTTCAAAAACTATTCCCTTTAATTTGGGGGGAAAAATGCAGATATCTTATTGTCTGAAAAAAAGTCCAAGGACTACTTCCTTTAATTTAGGAAAAAAAACCTTAAAATTTATGTTTCTTCCTTAAGGATGTGATTTCTGTCTCATCACACTCAATTTGGATCAATGTACAACATGGAAACAGTGTAAAGATTGACAAATTGCTTTTTGTGTGGGATGGATGGAGGAAAGTAAAGTTAGGGGAAAATTGTAAAACTCAAAATAAAATCTTTAATAAAATATTAAAAAAAGAAATAATTGTCTGGCAAAATTGAGCCTTTTCTTCAAAGGGATAAGATAGACATTTAACAAAATAAGAGAATTCCAACTTTTCCTGATGAAAAGACCAGAGCTAAATAGAAAATTTGGACTTGAACAGGAGACTCAAGAGATGCATTAAAAGGTAAAGATGGGGGAAAAAAGGAAATAAAACTGTTATTCAATAAGATGAAACTGGTCATATCCCCACTTGAGAGAAAGATTCTCATAACTTTGAGAACAGTAACTCTATTAGAACATACTTAGCCAGAAGTAATCGACATGCGTTACTTGTTTGTGAGTGATAGAATGATTCAAAAGTACTATCTCCCTAGAAAAGGGGTGGTAGTGGAAATTGAGGGAATGCCCATTAATTGGGGAATGGCTAAACAAATTGTGGTATATGAATATTATGGAATATTATTCTTCTATAAGAAGCCATAAATGGTTGGATTCTAGAGAAGCATGTAATGACTTATGGGATCTGATGCTGAGAGAAGAGGGTAGAAGAAAAAGAGCAATGTACACATCAACAACATGATGAGATGAACAACTTTGATGGAAACAACTCCTCTTGACAGTCCAGAGAGTTAGGATAACTTTATTAGACTGGTAATGGTCTGTCTTATCCCCAACCAGAAGAAGAAAACCAAAACAAACCAAAACACATAGAAACAAAAAACCCACCCATACTGAATCTGATGAACACCTTATAAAATTATCTCTTATCTATTGCCCTTAATCTTAATTCCTTTTGTCAATAATTACTAATTTGTAAATATGTTTAATAAAATATGTATGTAAAATGCTAACCTGACTGTTCCCTACAGAGGGGAGGGCAATAGGAAGGAAGAGTGGAGAGAAATTTTATTACTTGGAAATTACTTGGAAATATGCATGTACAAATGGATGAAAATTTAGAAAAAAAATAAAAAATAAAAAAGTGGGGACAGTAAAGAAACATGAGGAGGGGCAAAGGACCTATCAATGGGAAGAAGGGAAGAGGTGAGAACCACCTGAATCTTACTCTCATCAGAACTGGCACAAAGAGGGATTAATATACAAACATTCAGTAAAGTTTAGAAACTTATCTTACTTTCCAAGTATTAAGAGGGGAAACGGGGAGGGAACTGGGGAAGGAAACAAGGAACTGAAGACAGAGAAGGAAGAAAGAAGTTCTAACAGGAAGGGGAAAGAAAGGGGAGAGGGGTTGCATGAAGGAGGGCAAACACACTGAAGGAAGTGATATTCAGAAGCAAAAACTGGGAAATTGGTAAAAGGGGATAAAATAAGAAAAATACAAAAAGAGGGAAGATAGCATGGAGGGCAATAAAGAGTTAGAAATCAAAATTTTGAATGTGAATGGGATGAACTCTCCCATAAACATAACTGGATAGCAGTGTGGATTAAAAACCAGAATGCTGCAATATGCTGCTTGGAAGAAACTCATTTGGAGCAGAAAGATACATATAGAGTAAATGTAAAAGAGTGGAGCAGAATATATTTTGCTTCACCTGAAGTGAAAAAGACAGGGGTAGCAATCCTTAACTCAGACAAAATAGATCTCATTAAAAGAGATAGGAAGGAAACTATATTCTCCTAAATTCTCCAGATTCTTAGAGGAGAAGCTGAATGAGTTACATACAGGAAGATATACACAGCAAAACACTTCTGGTGGAAGATCTCAAATTCCCTCTCTCTGGCTTTGATAAATCTAAACATAAAATAAACAAGAAGGAAGTTAAGGAGGTAGATAGAATGTTAGAAAATCTAGACATGGTAGACCTTTGGAGAATAGTGATTTGAAATAGAAAGGAATATATCAGTTTTTTTTCTTGAGGCAAATGGCACCAACAAAAAATTTACTATATACTAGGGCATAAAAACCTCATAATCAAATGCAAAGAGCTAGAAATAGTGAATTCTTCCTTTTCATAACATAATACAATAAAAAAGTGCAATAATGAGCCATGGAGAGATAGACCTGAAAGTAATAGGAAATCAAATAACCTCATTTTAAAGAATAAATGGATCATACAAAAAATTTTAGATAGAATCAATATCATCTTAGACAGTGACAAAAAATGAGACAACATACCAATGCTTATAGGATACAGCCAAAGCAGTTAGTAGGGGATATATTTTATCTCTAAAGGCTTACATGAATAAAGTAGAAAGGGAGGAAATCAATGAAATATGCATGCAACTAAAAAATTAGAGCAAGAACAAATTAAAAACCCCCCAATTAAATACCAAATTCGAAATTATAAAGATTAAAGAAGAAATCAAAAAAAATTGAGAGCAAAAAAACTATTTAACTAATAAATAAAAACAAGAGTTTTTGTATAAAAACCAATAAAATAGATATGTTTTTGGTTAATTTGATTTTAAAAAAAGAAAGAAGGAAACGAATT
Organism: Macrotis lagotis; assembly: GCF_037893015.1. Classification (NCBI taxonomy): domain Eukaryota; kingdom Metazoa; phylum Chordata; class Mammalia; order Peramelemorphia; family Peramelidae; genus Macrotis; species Macrotis lagotis. The sequence continues at coordinate 83,290,218 of NC_133659.1, forward strand.
ACTAATATCATAAATGAAAAAGATAAACCCACCACGCGTGAGGAGGGAATTAAAGTAATAATTCAGGACTATTTTGTCGAACTGTATGCCAATAAATTTGATAATCTAAGTGAAATGGATGAATATATTGTGTTTACATGGCAATGGGGTTAAGTGGCTTGCCTAAGGCCACACAGCTTGGTAATTATTAAGTGTCTGAGGTCACATTTGAACTCAAGTACTCCTGATTCCAGGGCCAGTGCTCTATCCACTGCACCACCTAGCTGGCCCTGGATGAATATTTTTTAAGAAAGATTTTACTTATTTATTTTGAGTTTTACAATTTTCCCCCTAATCTTGCTTCCCTTCCCCCCCCACCTTCTAGATAAGACAGTCTGTTAGTCTTTACGTTGTTTCCAGGGTATACAATGATCTAAGTTGAATGTGATGAGAGAGAAATTATATCCTTAAGGATATGATAAAGATAAGAGATAGCAAAATTGCATAATAAGATAACAGGATTTTTCCTAAATTGAAGGTAATAGTCTTTGGTCTTTGTTCAAACACTGCAATTCTTTCTCGGGATACAGATTGAATTCTCCATCACAACACAAAATTGTCCCTGATTGCCACACTGATGGAATGAGCAAGTCCAACAAGGTTGCTCATCACCCTCATGTTGCTGTTAAGGCCTACTACTCTCTAGTGTTTTTAGTAGGAATGGGTTCTGTATTTTGTGAAATGGATGAACATTTACAAATATTTTTTGCCCAAGTTAAATGAAGAGGAAGTTAAATACATAATAACCCTATTTCAGAAAAAGAAATTCAACGAGTCATCAATGAAATCCTTAAGAAAAATTCTCCAGGGCCAGAAGAATTCACAAGTGAATTCTATCAAACTTTTTTTTTGCAAGGCAATGGGGTTAAGTGGCCTGCCCAAGGCCACACAGCTAGGTAATTATGAAGTGTCTGAGGCCAGATTTGAACTCAGGTACTCCTGACTCCAGGGCCAGTGCTCTATCCACTGCACCACCTAGCTGCCCTTATCTATCAAACTTTTAAGGAATAATTGATTCCAATTCTATATAAACTCTTTGAAAAAAATAGGTGAAGACAGAATTCTGTCTAAATCCTTCTATGACACTAATATGGTACTGATGCCTAATCCAAGAAGTGTCAAAACAGGAAAATAATTTTTTAAATTTTATTTATTTATTTTCATCCATTTGTACATATATATTTCCAAGTCACAAAGTTTCCCTCCACCCTCCCTTCCCACCCCCTCCCATCTGTTGGAAATAGGTTTGAATTTTGCATACATATTTTGTTAAACATATTTACAAATTAGCATGAGGAGTTAGGATTAAGCAAAAGTGATATATAAGAGATAATTTTTATAAAGTGTTCATCAGATTTGGTAGGGGTGGTTTTTGTTTCTGTGTTTTCTTTTGTTTTGTTTTTCTTCCTCTGGGGATAATATAGTTCATAATCTGTCAAAATCAGTTGTCCTAGTTCTGTGGACTGCCAAGAGAAGTTGCTTCCATCAGGGTTATTCATCTTATGATGTTGATTTGTAAATTGTTCTCTTGGCTCTACTCCCTTCACTCAGCATCAGCTCCCACAAATAATTCCATGCTTCTCTAGAGTCCAACAATTTATTTTTTCTTATAGAACAATAACATTCCATAGTATTCATGTACCATAACTTGTTCAACCATTCCTCAATTGATGAACATCTCCTCATTCTCCAGTTTTTTGCCACTACAAAAAGGCTGCTGTGAATATTTTGGATAATGTAGGAATTTTTCCATTTTTTATAATTTCTTCTGGATATAGTCATAGAATTGTAATTGCTGGGTCAAAAGGTAGGAAAAGTTTCATTGCTCTTTGGACATAGTTCCATGTAGCTCTCCAATAAGGTTGGATTTGTTCACAATTTCACCAGCAATACATCAATGTCCCAATCCTCCCACAACCTCTCCAACATTGATCTTCCCTTTTTCTCATCTAGGCTAATCTAATATGTGTGAGATGATGCCTCATTGCTGTTTTAATTTGTATTGCTCTAATCTAGTGATTTGGAGAATTTTTCACATGCTTATACACAGCTTTAATTTCTTCATTTGAAAAACAGTTCATGTCCTTTGACCATTTATCAATTTGGGGAATGACTTGTGAGCTTATAAATTTGATGCAGCTCTCTCCCTCTCTCTCTCTCTCTCTCTCTCTCTCTCTCTCTAATATGTAATTTCTAATATATATATATATATATATTAGAAATTACATCTTTATTGGAGCTCCTGGTTGTGAAGGTTGTTTCCCAGTTTTGTGCTTTTCTTCTAATTTTGGCAACATGGATTTTATTAGAGCAAAATCTTTTAAATTTAATATTGTCAGAATCTTCATGTAGCAGTTTTTATTATGCTCTAATTCTTGTTTGATCATAAATTTTTCCCTTTTCCAAAGATCAGATTGATAGAATATTTTTTTGGTCTATTAATTTATCTATGGTATTGCTCTTTATGTCTAAAACCTGTACTTATTTTGACCTTATTTTGGTATAGGGTGTGAGATGTAGCTTTATGCCTACTTTTTGCCATTTTCCAGTTTTTCCAATGATTTTTGTCAAATAGTGAATTCTTGTCCCAAAGGTTGATATCTTTGGGTTTGTCAAATAGGTGATTGCTGAAGTCATTTCTGCATTTTCTTTTGAACCTATTTTAATCCACTGACCCATTACTCTATTTGTTAACTAGTACCCAGCAGTTTTGATGACTGCTACTTTAAAGTATACTTTTAGATCTGGTAGAACTTTTATTTTCATCAAGTTCCTTGCTATTCTTGCCCTTTTGTTACTCCAGATGGATTTTGTTACTAATTTTTCTAGCTCAGTAAAGTATTTCTTTGGTAGTTTGATTAGTATGGCACTGAATAAATGATTTAATTTGGGTAGAATTGTCATTTTTATTATATTAGCTCTACCCAACCATGTGCATTTGTCATTTTTTCAGTTACTTAGAACTGATTTTATTTGGATGAGGAGACGTTTATAATTGTGTTCATACAGTTTCTGGGTTTGTTTTGTGAGGTAGATTGAAAAGTATTTAATGTTATCTACAGTTATTTTAAAAGGAAGTTTCTTTCTATCTCTTGTTCTTTGGCTATATATATATATATGTATATATATATATATATACATATATATATATATGCTGATGTTTTATGTGGGTTTATTTTATATATCCTGCCATTTTGCTGAATTTGTTAATTTTTTTCAAGGACTTATTTAGATGATTTTCTTGGGTTCTCTAGGTATACCATCATATCATCTGCAAAGAGTGAAAGTTTTGCTTCCTCATTACCTATTCTGTTTCCTTCAGTCTTTTTCTTATTGCTAATGCTAATGTTTCAAATAGTATATTGAATACTAATGGTGATAGTGGGCATCCTTGTTTCACCCTTTAATTTATTGGAAATGCTCCAAGTTTATTCCAATTAAATATATTATTTGTTGATGGTTTTTATGTAGATAGGATTTATTACTTTTAGGAAGACTCCATTTATTCCTGAACTTTCTAGTGTTTTTAATAGAAATGTATATTGTATTTTATCAAAGTCTTTTCCAGCATCTATTAGGATAATTATATGGTTTCTTTTGGTTTTGCTATTGATATGTTTAATTATGTTGAGTGTTTTCCTAATATTGAACAATCCCTGCCTGCCTGGTATAAATCTAACCTAATCATTCTGTATTATTCTGCTAATGACTTGCTATAGTCTCATTGCTAAAGTTGTAATTAAATTTTTGCATCCATATTCAATAGGAAGATTGGTCTATAATTTTCTTTGTCTCTTTTGGTTCTGGTTTAGTTTTCAACACCATGTTGGTGTCATAAAAGGAGTTTGGTGGAACTCCTAGCCCTCCTATTTTTTCAAATAATGTATTTAGAATAGGAATTAATTGTTCCTTAATTGTTTGGTAGAATTCACTTGTAAATACATATGGACCTGGAGACATTTTTTTATGGAGTTTATTGATGGTTACTTCAATTTCTATTTCTGAAATGGCATTATTTAAGTAATTTAGTTCCTCTTCTGTTAATCTGGGAAGTTTGTATTTTTGTAAATAGTCATCCATTTCACTCAAGTTGTCCATATAATGGAATACAGTTTGGTGAGAAAGAAAATTATAGACCAATTTCCCTAATGAATATGGATGCAAAAATCTTAAATAAAATATTAGCAAAGCGATTACAGCACGTTTTCACTGGGATAACACACTATGACCAAGCAGGATTCATTCCAGGAATGCAGGGTTGGTTTAGTATTAGGAATGTCTGCATAATTGACTATGTTAATGAAAAATTTCTCAGAAATCATGAGATTATCTCAATAGATGCTGAAAAAGTCTTTAACAAAATATAGCACCCATTCCTGCTAAAAACACTAGGGAGCTTAGGAATATATGGTTTGTTCCTTACAATGATAAGCAGTATCTATCTGAAACCATCAATAAGTATTATATACAATCGGAATAAGCTAGAGGTATTCCCAATAAGATCATGGGTGAAACAAAGATGTCCATTATCATCACTACTATTAATGTTGTATTAGAAATGTTAGCTTCACCAATAAGAGAAGAAAAATAAATTGAAAGAATTAGAATTGGGAAGGAATAAACAAAACTCTCCCTCTTTTCAAATGACATAATGATATACCTAGAGAACCCTAAAAAATCATCTAAAAACTACTGGAAACAATTAGCAACTTTAGCAAAGTTTCAGGATATAAAATAAACCCACATAAATCCTCAGCATTTCTATGTATTACAACCAAGATACAACAGCAAGGATTGGAAAGAGAAATCCCATTTAAAATAACTTCAGATAACATAAAATACTTGGGAATCTACCTGCCAAGACAGACTCATAAATTCTATGACAAAACTATAAAACATTTTTCATACACATAAAATCAGATTTAAATAACTGGACAAATATCAGCTGCTCATGGATAAGCTGAACTAATATAATAAAACTGACAATTCTACTTAAATTGAATGACTTATTTACTATCATGGCAATCAAACTTCCAAAATATTACTTTAATGAGCTAGAAGAAATTGTAACTAAATTCATATTGAGAAACAGAATCAAGAAAATCAAGGTGGCTTAGCCATACCGGATGTAAAATTAAGTTATAAAGCATCAGTCATCAAATCTGTCTGGTATTGGTTAAGAAATAGAGTGGTGAGGGGTGGTGTAGTGGTGTAGTAGATAAAGCACCAGCCCTGGAGTCAGGAGTACCTGGGTTCAAATCTGGTCTCAGACACTTAATAATTACCTAGCTGTGTGGCCTTGGGCAAGCCATGTAACCCCTGTTTGCCTTGCAAAAACCTTAGAAAAAAAAGAAAAAAAAGAAAAGAAATAGAGTGGTGGATAAATAGAATAGACTAGGTGCAAAAGAGTTAGCAAGAAATTATTATAGTAATCTACTGTTTGATAAACCCAAAAGAGTCCAACTTCTGGGATAAGTACTCACTCTTCAATAAAACCTGTTGGGAAAATTGGAAGATAGTAAGGATTAGAAACTTGGATTAGACCAACATCTCATACCCTATACTAAGATAAGATCAAACTGAGTAAATATAAAAGACAATATTATAAGCAAACTAGGAGAACAAGGAATAATTTACCTGTCAGATTTATGGAAAGGGGAGCAGTATGTGACCAAAGAAGAGCTAGGAAACATATAAAATAAATTGGATAATTTTGATTACATTAAATTTAAAAGCTTTTGCACAAACAAAACCACTGTAGTAAATTGGAAAACAATTTTTAAAACTAGTGCTTCTGATGGACTCATTTCTAAAATATATAGAGGAGGTGGTATCAAGATGGTGACAGAAGAGCCTCTCTTAGGTGCTCTCATCATAATATTTCAAAAATGATAAAATTATGACTCTAAATTGTGGAGAGACAGAACCCACAGTTGGATCCAGTAAGGTAATTCTTCAGAACAAGGTAACTTGGAAAATAGTGGAAAGGTGCCATTCCATGGGGTTAGAGGGGTGGCCTGCCAGAGTGAAGGAACTTCAGCCTCCTGGAGGCAGCCCCAGGGCACCTGGGAGTCATAGCTCATGGCAGCAGGAGCAGTTTCATAACCTACACCTGGAAAGCACCAGGCACAACTTGGAAGATCAGTGGGGCACCTCTGCCAGGGTGAGCAGGTGAAGCCCAGCCCTCATGGCACTCAGTTAGCAGTGGTGGTCTAGACAGCCTAGATCCAGGAAAAGGAAGCAGGTGGGGCTGATAAACAGGAGCTCCTAGGCAACTGAGCCTTGTGTGCTCAGCCTAACAAAGGTAGGGGATTGGAGAGAGATTTCCAAGATCTGTCCTCTGTACCTGGATCAAGATTCTGGGGCTCTGACCACATTCAGATCCTGATCACAATCTAGGACCCCCATGGAAGAGCAGGGCGCCCCAACCTCAGCCCCATGGCAGAGAGGTGCTTTTGTGGTCATTCACAGACCAGGAGGGAAGACAGAGCTTCTCACACATTGAGATCCTTGTGGAGAGGTGTCCCAATAATACTCAAAAACTCAGGAAGCACCCCCAAACCAGGCACAGATTGGGGAAATGAGTAAACAGAGGGAAAAAGCAGAACATCATTGAGAAATACATTGTCTATGATCCCAAGAAGGATCAAAATACTCAATCTGAAGATGAGGAAAAACAAGCTTCTACATCTAAAGACTAAGAAAAATGGAGACTGGACTCAGGCTATGACAGAGCTCAGAAAAACTTTTGAAAATCAAGTAAGGGAGATAGAGGAAAAATTGGGAAAAGAAATGAGAGGGACATGAAGGAAAAACATGAAAAAGAAGTCAGCAATTTGGTCAAGGAGAACCAAAAAATGCAGAAGAAAATAACATGTTAAAAACTAGCATAAGTCAAATTCAAGTTCAAAAAATTATTAAGGCAGGGGTGGCTAAGTTGCACAGTGGATAGAGCACCGGCCCTGGAGTCAGGAGTTCCTGAGTTCAAATCTGACCTCAGAAACTTAATGTTTACCTAACTGTGTGGCCTTGGGCAAGCCACTTAACCCCATTTGCCTTTCAAAAACCTAAAAAATAAAAAATAAATAAAATAAAAGATAATTAAGAAAGCTTTCTAACCTTATTTCAGCATCAAAGGACAAAAAAAATTTAAAGTTTGGTTCCAATGCCAGGTCCAATAGGAGGCTTTCTCAATTTTTGCTGATTCAATACTCTCCTAAAAATCACTTTTTTATTTCTCTGGGTTTGGGGTTTTTGTTTTTACTTATTCCTGAATGTGTCATATTTCATCTATAGAAAGTAAGTCTTTTGAAGGTAGTGACTGTTTTCATGTTTGTTTTATTTTTTTTTTCTTATTTCTAGCAAATACATGAAAATTCTACTTATATTGACTTTGGTTTCAATTGAATTATAATCCTTTCACAGACAAGTGAGTAGATGAAATTAAGTAACACTAAAAAGGACAATGGCAGCAAGAAAATCAGGGAACACCATGGTATCAAAATCCTTGATTCACACTTCAAAGGGTTCATAGGGTTTGGAATATAATATTTTGGAAGGCAAAAGAGCTTGGAATGCAACTGACAATCAACAACCCAGTAAAACTTAACATCCTCTTCCAGGGGAAAAGATTTACTTTCAATGAACCAGGGAAATTTCAAATGTTCCTGTTGAAACAACCAGAGCTGAACAGAAAGTTTGATCTTCAAATACAGGACTCAGGTGAAGCATAGAGAGTGGAAGAGAAGGGTAAATTATGAGGGTCTTAATGATGATAAACTGCATGTATTCCTACATAGAAAAATGATACTGATAATACTCATAAAAAACTTCTCATTTAATAGAGCAGGTAAAAGGAGCTTTTGTAGATGAAGCACAGGAGAGAACTGAATTTGAAGATATAATATATTGTAAAATGGTGTCAATGGCTAAAAGGGAAATGTAATGGGAGTAAGAGAAAGGATAGGTGGAATAGACTAAAATATTTCATATAATATGAATTTTTTATTACTGCACTGAGCTATTGCAATGATATGGAAGGGGGAAGGTGAGGGGCAATGAGGGAACTTTGGATCTCATCAGAGGTGGCTTGGAGAGGAAATAGCATATATACTCATTAGGGGTATAGACATCTAGAATAAAAAAGAGAGAAGGGGGACAGGTAAAGGGGAGGGTGTGAGTGATGGAGGAGAGGGTGGACCAAGGGGGAGAGTGGTCAGATATAATACATTTTCTTTTTTACTTCTTGCAATGGCATCAGATTGGATGGCTTGTCCAGGACCACAGAACCCGGTGGTTGCTGGGCATAAGGAGTTGTATGTGGACTTGGGGGCAGCTATTCTACAGCACATTTAAGAAGAGGGACAGAGTGAAAACACATTATATGGTAGTGGGGAGGTATGAATGGAGGGAGTTGCAATCAGCAATGGCATCAGTGGAAAGATATGGAAGTAGCTTTTGTGATGAACCTATCATAAAAAATGTGATCCACCTGCAAAAGAGCTGGTGGTGCTGGAACCTAAACTAAAGCACATTTTTAAAAACTATTTTTAATTTTTATTTTTTCTCTTTATTCCTCATGAGGGTCTATATTTTTTGGGGGGGAGGGGGTTTTATGTTTACTCTTAAAGAAGAATATTTTAGTAATGTATAAAAAACATCATTTGTACAAAATTATATATATATATATATATATATATGTATAAAAGAAGTTACAGCTTCACTAATGTAGACCATAATCAGACCAATTTTTTGATTGATGTTTTTTACCCTTCACTCATATTGAGACAAGAGCTCACTAAAACTTCTAGAATTTGTCAATTAAAAAAGCTCTTCAACCATATAGCTTTCCCATCTTGTACTTGTTTTTACCCTAAGTACAAGAACACATTCATTTACTATTTGTAAATTTAATCTTGTTCATTTTTCCTGATTTTATTATGTTTAACTGACATGTATTTGAATGTTCCGGTCAAATTTCAGATTATACTTTTATGACAATTTGTTAAAATAGAGACAAAATCTACCCATACTATTTATTACATTAATATGTTTAGAAATTCTCAAAGAAAGGAATAAAGTTAATCTTGTATGATTTATTCTTGAAAAAAATATAGAGAGAACAGAGTCATATTTAAAAAAAACAAGCCATTCTTCAATTGACAAATGGTCAAAGGATTCTCATAGGCAATTTGTAGATGAGGAAATAAAGGCTATCTCTAGTCATATGAAAAATTTTTCAAAGTCATTACTGATTAGAGAAATACAAATTAAAGCATCTTTGAGGTACCACCTCACACCTCACAGATTGATCAATAAGACCAGAAAGAATAATGATCAATGTTGGAAAGGATGTGGGAAATCTGTGACAGTAATGCATTGTTGGTGGAGCTGTGAACTCATCCAATCTTTTTGAAGAGCAATTTATGCCCAAATGGCAATACAAGCATGCATACCCTTTAATCTAGCAATACCATTACTGGGTCTGTTTGTGGTGCCAAAGGATTGGAATTGAGTGGATGGTTATCAGTTGGGGAATGGCTGAACAAATTGTGGCATATGAATGGTATAGAATACTACTGTCATATTTGAAATCAGAAGGAATGGGATTTCAGAGAAACCTGAAAAGACTTGCAATGATCTGATTCTGGGCAAGATGAGCAGAACCAGAAGAATACTGTATACCCTACAAGCAACATGTGGATGATGATCGACTTTAATGGACCTGCTCATTCCACCAGTACAATAATTGAGAATAATTTTAGAGTATCTGTGACAGAGAATATCATCTGTAGCCAGAGAAAGAATTGTGGAGTTTAAACAGAGACCAAAGATTATTACCTTCAATTTTTTTTAAAAAAAGTTGTTTTATATACTACATAGATTTGCTATCTCTAATATTTTATTTCTTCCTCAAGGATATGTATTTTTTTCTCTCAATACATTCAGTTTTGATAAATGTGTAGTATGGAAACAGTGTAAAGATTATCAGATTGCCTTCTGGGTTGGAAAGGTGGTTAAGGGAAAATTGTAGAGTTCAAAACCTTACAAAATGATAGGTGGAAACTGTTATTGTATTTAATTAGAAAACAAATAAAATAATTAAAAATAGTAAAAAAAAATCTGGAAAAAAAAGAATGCTGGTTTTTTACTTCATAAAAGAAGGTAATAGTAACAGGTAGGTGGCACAATGGATTGTGGATCACCCCTGGAGCCAGGAGAACCCCTGGAGCCAGGAGAACCCCTGTTCAAATCAAGCCTCAGACATTTGATGATGACTTTGTTTGTGACCCTAGACAAGTTATTTCACTCTGACTGCCTCACATCTGGGATCATCTCATATCTTCCTGATTAATCTCTGGCCAAAGAATCATTCATACGTGACTCAGGAGGAAAGAGTACAGCTAGTTGCTTATTACAGCACCTCCCCAAATCCAATTCATGTGTTTGTCATGGAATCACCTCCCTGATGTCATGATCTTCTTCAATAATGAAGGACAAACAATTAAAAATAGTGATTGTCATTTGCCTTTCCTAGTATCTTTGGCATTTAGCAAAGTACTTGGCACATAGATTTTTAATGAATGTAAATTGATTAACTGCAGAAAATATGCTTAAATTAAATGATTTTATTTCCTAAACCTAGGATTAAAGACTTCTATTTACAGGAACAAAGAATACAACCTCCCTGAAATCATAACCAAAGATTTCACTGATGCAGATTTTTTGAAATAAATATTTTAAATGATTTAAATAAGAATAGATTTATATTGCTGAAATATAAAATTATTGAATTTAGTGTGTTATATTCTATATTTTCTCAATAAATGGAAAGAAAGTAAAGGTACAGTACAGTTCAAATTCAAACTTTATACTTCAAAATAAAGGAAGTCATTTGCATTTTAGGAGGAAATCTATACTGTAAAAATCTGAGATATTTTCCTTCTCCTATAGATATAAATAATGCTACTGAATAGTGTTTTGAGGTGATTCACATGAAACTATTAAAAAACTAATTTTATCATTATTATAACCAAACCTCATAGTTAAAATTATTTGAAGTATTTGTAAGATGTGATACCTAAAATGAATTTTAGAGATAATTTAATTGTCCCTGGCTCCCAATAAGAATGAAATGTTGAGAGATTAAGAAACTCTCTCTCTCTCTCTCTCTTTCTCTCTCTCTCTACACACACACACACACACACACACACACACACACACACACACACACACACAAACACTTAAATAGTTGGAATGATACTTAACAGACAAGTTAGTCTAATCTTCTTATTTTAGGTATGTGAAAATTTCAGACCAGGGAAGTTAAAGTCACTTGAAAAAATGATCAAAAAAAAAGAGGCAATACCTACATCGACATCCAAGTCCTGTAACTGAAAGTCCAGCACTTTTTCCAGCTGTAATACACCTACTTCATAGTGACCATTCTTAAATTAAATTGTTACTTGACTTTAAGGTTCAATTTCCTTGGAGATAAAATAGAGATAGTAATGTCCTCTAGGCATTTTATGGAGTTACTCTAGGGACAATGCTTGGCAAATCCTAAAGTGCTATGTAAATGTGAGCTATTATTCTTTATACAGACAAGCCTATAACCTCAGTTTCCTGTGGGTTTATCATGCAACATAGTGCTGTCCCATACTCATTCAGCAAAGTGGTCTGTATTCTTTCTCATGTCTTCATGAAGATCAAGCATCAGCATAAAATAATACCTAGTGCAAAATGTTTTCCAGGAAACTATATGCATAATCTAATATATATCAAAAAGAGTATGCTGGTCTGAGTGAACTTTTGATCTGACCTTGTTTGACATTTCTTATGTCCTAATATAAATAGACTTAATAAAATTAAACCTATTATATAATTGAATTGGTAATGGGAAATGAATTTTCACATTCATGAACAAAATACTAATTTAGCATGACTGTGTTAAATATGCCAGATTACTATAAATCCTGAACCACTAAGATTTTGACAAACATATATAACTACTAAATGCAAAGAAGTCTTCTTTCCTTTTTTAGGTTGCTGCTCTCATTACAAGAACATGGTATGTAGAATTTAAAGATTATCTTCTTTATACTTTGGTCTTTACTTATCTATTAGGCACATCAAAAGAAAAAAAATGTACTATTTGAAATAGCCTGGGTATGAAACAAGGAATGTCAACATGACATTTTCTAACTATTCTCAGAATCTAATCCCCAGTGCTCTTTGGATGCCTCTATAGAGTTGATCTCAACATCACTAAAATATTGTCATGAACCTTATTTATTTTTAATAGAGTCAGGCTTCCTCATTATCCTGGTAAAGATTGTGTCACAATGTATTTAACCAGAATAGAGTTTAGCATCTTTAGTTGTGAGACAGCAAAATTATATTCAGTCTCTCCAGTCAAAAATAGCTGCTATGGTTTTTTCTATTTCATTGCTGAATGATACAGGTGCTATTACTATTTGCATGTAATATTTAGAATGAGCCTGTATAGAAACAATTTTTTCTCTGTTTCTTAATTACAATTGGGCATACAATGAAATAGAAAGGAGTCATATAAACAATCATAACTGTAAGGCAAAATAGGATGAGGGAAATATTTTGTATATTTTAGCATGGCTGCCTCCATAGAATGTTTCCATTTATGTTCTGAAAATTAAAAAAATCTAAAATAAATTGCAAAATAGTTGCCTTCTCCTTTTTGCAATTTCCCCTAAAAATTACAAAGATTCTTTTTTGTGTTATGGATCAGTTTTGTAATCTACTGAAGCTTATGTATCTTTTCTCAGTATGATTTTAATGAATAAAATGTATTTCATCAGACTGAAGTAAATATATCATTCCAAAAAAGTTCACTATCCCAAGGTAAGAATTTCTATTTTAGAATGTCTTGTAAGATATAGGAAGAGTGGTGTAATGCTATTATTTTATTATCACAAGTACACTAGTAATATTTCATAATGTTACAGAATTTGCTTCTCGTACAATTTTGCATAATGGGTGGTATAATTATCATTTGAATGAAATTGAGTTTTATAGAGATGAATTGACTTGCTTATTATTGTCACATTGCTAGCAAGTTTCAGAATCTTAAATATTACATAAAGCTTGTGCTGAAATTGTATCTAATTCTTCCCCCTACCCCTAACCCAGTTAGTATAGTAAATAAGTTTATACATAGTTAGTATAAGGTAACATATTAGCGAGTAATATGGCAAAGGGGAACACAGAAATCACTTAAATAATGTCCTATAAATTAAGGGACTATAAGAGTTACTTGTAAATTGTCTCATAAATTAGATATGCATTGGAACCACTGACAACTGCCTCATAAATTAATTAAGGTTACATACTGAGACTGTGAAATTACGGGAAGTCAACTAGGTTCTTATATAATGGCACCTCAGTCCTGCTAACTTCATATAATTTTTATTCATATACCATGATATCAGTGAAACATTATTTTAATGAACACCCCTTAATATTGTTGATAATTCTGTGTTGACATGCTAATGAACTAAGCCAAAGGTGGCATGGATAAAAGTCACTTCATCTCACCTTCTGAAACCTTATAAAATATGATCTTTCTCCTGTCCCTCAACGTTCCTCTGTCTGCAATGGGTCCATGCTGCCTCTTAAATCAGATTTGAAATTAAATTAATGTCCCTGTCTTTTCTCCTCCTCATTTTCTTCCCTGCTATTACCTACTTCACTCTATAATCCTATACTTTTATATGCTATTACCTCTAGTCTCTGAACCATTCACCTGTTTAAGTCCTACCCCTACTAAAGTGTAAACAATAGTTGCTCCCTGCTTATTACCATCATGGTTTTTTTCTACAAATATACAAAGCATCAGGAATGTTTTTCCCTACAGTTAAAACCTATTATTATTTCTCCTTTTCTTAAGTTTATAAAAAATAATACCTGGACTGAGATTCTATTCAATTCAAAGCCGCTTCTACTATAAACAAGCATGGAAAAATTAATTCATTTGTAGAAAACAAGAATTGGCAGATTAACTTTTTGAGACAATTTTTTCCTTATTTGGGTAACAAGTCAAATATTAATTCCACAAAATAATTAATTTCTAGACTCCTGACTAGAAAAATTATTTTTAAAATTTTTTGTAAGGACATATCCGATAGTGAGCTATAATTCAAAAATCTTGATAGACTTGGTAAGTTATTTATGCATTCATCTCAACAACTTTTTTACAGGAATGATAACTGTCTTTGGCTTTAACTTTTCAGTGTTCAGAATAATGTTAAGTTGATTAAGTATATATAAGTATGAATTGGACAGACTTGATATTTTATTGACCTGTTTTGTTCTGTGTTAAGACAAGAAGTGACTGAATTTCTGTATCATATTTCATCATAGTATCGACTAAAGAAGTAGTCACTCAAATATATGAGGTATGTTTTTAGGGAAAGAAATTCTTTCAAAGCAAGAATTCAATTCTTTGTTCTTGATTTCTCCAAAATGATCCTTTCCCCTACATGTCTCTCTATAAATGTACATAAAAATGTTACAGTAACATCTCCAACAGGTTTAGTTTGCCAAATGTTTGCAATAAAATTCTGATTTTTATAGAGATTGATCAGATTATCTTATGTCATAGTGGGAATTCATATTTTTGAAAAAATGTGTTTGAAGTAACAGAGAAAAATATGCATGCAAGCATATATGTGAATATGCAACTGCATATATATATACATTTGAGAGACAATTTGGTCTTGTGGAGAAAGAATAAGCCTTGAATCAAAAGAATTAGAGTTCAAAAATTATCTCTAGCATATTATATACCAATTGTGTAATTCTGGGCAAATTGCTTAAACTCACTGGACACAAGTCAGCTATTTTAAAAATAAATTGCAGAGAAGTTAGCCATGTACCTTCCTCAGCTGGGAATTCCTTGTACCAGTGAAACAACAGTTCTATCTGTTTCAAATAGTTTTAAATTATATAGGTATAGCTATAGATAAATAGAAATATATAAATAATAGGATAACAGTAAAAATAGGCAATCTCTCTGTATGGGTGTGTGCATATGCAAATAAATATTAAATTTATCTATTTATACATATACATATCTATTGATATAGTTAAAAATCAGCTATTGAAATATATAAATGAACATTATATAAATATATACATACACACACACATATATATATATACATGTATATATATATATGTATATATATATATATATATATATATGGAGTATTCAAGTAAACAAATAATTTTAAGTCCCCACTTCATCATAGGTAACAGTGAAATACAAAGAAACAGTTCTTGTCCTCAAGTAGTTCACAATATAATGAGTGGGACAACAAATAACTATAGAAATGTGATACTGAAAGAAAAATAAGTTATCAGTAGGTGCAAAACCCCATTATTCAAGGAGATTTGTCTTCTTTTGACTTCTTAAAGAGTAATATTTGAATCATTTTTAGCAGGAAAAAATTAAATAATTAATAGAAAGGGCACTTTTACAAACTATTGACATGTAGATCCATAATTAAGATTTGTTTTTTAATTTATGGGACAGCTACTATAAATTATGTTGGGGACAAGTATTAACAAAAGTGTCCTCAGTTGTTGGGGCAGAGAGCAATTCAATATAGGGAAAGTAGAAGAGGACTTAACAGCATGATCCCTAATAGTTCCATTTTTGAACTAATTAACCACTCAAGATGTAGCAAAAAAGGGAACTTGATATAGTTAAGTCCTGACTTTAAGTCTTACAAACTCATGATCCTTTACCTATTTGACATCTGATACTTCATCTATAAAATGAGGTTGAATTAGTTGTCCCATAAAATCCCTTTTAATAGGGATTAAATATCAGATTATAGAAACTATTTTTAGTTTATGTAACAGATTATATAAACTATTTTTGTTAATTAAGTTTTAAACTGTAATTTCCTAATTTTATTTCACCTAAACATTGTTAGATTTCTTCAAATCAACGACTCTCCGTTCAAAACTGTACTGTCCCACGTTAGTTATAACTGTGTATTTGTAATAAATATATATATTATCGAACATGCAGAATATATAAAATCTCTGTGCCAGATTCTGAAGTTAGCCCTCTTTGAATGAAATAAAGGGAAAAAAACTGATTTGCTTTCTCATAATGACTGATCTGATTTTAATCCAATATTTTATTATTAATAGTGTAATAAAATATAACTCGGCACTGTAATTAGCAATGTCATAAGATATTGGGTGCTAGAAAATGCAAACTACAGAAACAAGAAAATTGTAGATTGTGAGAGAATAAATCAATTGTATCATCTCAATTAGAAAATGTGTGTTTTATGCCAGTGATACTACTTGTATAATTCTGCCTTATTGTTTTGATGGTGACTTACATGGCATTGTTTTGTTTTTCAAATCAGATTAGTATGGGCAATTACTCGGTATTGAAGAGGAGATAGTAATGCATTCTTTTTGAGAGAAATGCAGCAACAGAAGAATTAGTTTTGAGTAGCAATCAATTTTATGTAGCATTTTAAAGTTTGCAAAACACTTTATGTATATTTTCTCATAGTCTTGTGAAATAGGTGATAAATTTTTTCTTAATTTTTATGCCTATTTTAGGGAAGAGTTCATGTGCCAAAGTGTCAAAAAGGTTAAGTGATTTACCCATGTTCATCCAGATTTTGTGATTCAGTCATTTCAGCTGTCTCCCATTCTTCTGTCTTTGTTGCTAAGATACTGAAGTTTTTTGTCATTTTTTTTCTCCAGCTTATTTTACTGATGAGGGACTAAGTCAAACAAGGTGAAATGGCTTGCTGAGGTTCATTCAGTGAGTTGAATTTTTCCTAATTTCAGGCCCAGCATTCTATCCATGCTATCTAACTGCCCCTTAAAGTGGGAAAAGGGAGATTGAAATTGGTCCTTTATTGACACTGGGTCAATGAGTCTACCTCTCACAAAAGTCCCTAAATTCAACACCTTCATTGTATTTGGAGGTAACTGAGGCCTAGAAAGACTTAAATGACTTGCCTAATGTCAAGCAAATTAAGAAACAGAGCAAGGATTTGCACTCACCTTCTTCCTCTAAATCCAGTGTTCTTTTTACTATATCATACAGCCTGAACTTTTACAATCACTTGACACTCTCCTATGTAACAAAGAATATATTTAATATTTTTGACTAAAAAATGGACTAAATTTGATAATTAGAGGAATATCTCTACTGAGATAGATACATCTTAGAAGGCTATGATTGTCTTTTTCCTAATACATACCATTAAGCACAGCTTCCAGTATTGGAGATATAAGGGATTACTAGTCCATACATGTAAATTAGTAAGAGGTTAACAGGTATAACTAATTTTTAATCACTGCTGCTTTTCTTCTTTACTGTATTAAAGTCCAATATGAAGTGAATGATAAGATAGTCTAACATGTTAAAATACTGTGTCATTTCATATTGTCAGATAATTTACTTTGAGATTATATGAATTATTGAAAATCTTACAGAGTTGTTTATAGTTTTTTATACCTGGAATTAAATCATGAAATTTGTATTTTTAAAAGCATTCATAAACCTCCATCTCTATATGAAATTGGGATCATACATTTAATTACAACAGAAAATCAGATTTGAATAAGAAGAAAACATATTCAGACAAAAATCTATTATCATGTATTCTAGTATCATAAAATATGTTTTTAAAATAATAGAATATATGGAAGATCTATCTATATATATTTAGAATTTAAATTAATATAACACTTGCTGGTATGGCAGAGGAGGTAGAGATACTAAATTTAGACAAAAGTTTTCCTTTTATCTTTGGTAGGCTCACCATTCTTAACCTTTCTTGTTTGGTGGGGAGGGAAAGAAATATCCCAGGACATTGTTTTGAATGCCTTATACTTCTCTCTTCACACTCTCTTTCTAGATGACCTTATTAACTTCCATGGATTTAACTACTACTTAAAAAAATCTACCTATCTACAGCCTTGTGAAATAGGTGATAAATTTTTTTCTTAATTTTTATGCCTATTTTAGAGAAGAGTTCACGTGTCAAATTGTCAAAAAGGTTAAGTGATTTACCCATGTTCATACAGATTTTGTTGTTCAGTCATTTCAGCTCTCTCCCACTCTTTTGACTTTGTGGCAAAGATACTGAATTTTTTTGCCATTTTCTTCTCCAGCTTATCTTACTGATGAGGGACTAAGTCAAACACATCTTTCTTTTGAGCTCCAATTCCATATTTCCAACTTTTCTAGAAACTTAACTTTAGCACCTCCACATCCATAGATATTTTAAACTCAATATAATCAAACCAAATTCATTGTCTTTTCCTTAATCCTTCACGTCTCTTATTTTATTTATTTTTGTCAAGGATTGCACCAGTTTTTGAGTGGCTAATAATTTCATTGTGTTATAAGTGCTTCTCCCTACTCCCTTGACATGTTCAAAATGTTGCCCAGTCTTGTTCATCTTATCTCCTCATATTGTCTCCCAATTATTCCTTTCCCTCCACTCATAGAAAATCCCTCTTAATTCAGAAAGTTATCTCTCACATAGACTAATGGCTTACCCCCTAATTGATATTATTACAATGCTCTCTCCTTTTCCCACAGAGACTGAATTAATATTGAAAAAGTACAGATATCCCTATGCCACTTCTCTGCTCAAGAAGATAAAAAAAATCCTTTAAAAGTTCTTCAAAAGGAACAGTTAGAATGCAGTTAATAGAGTACTAGCCCTGGACCTGAATTCAAATCTTGCTTGAGGCACTTAGCACTCACTAGCTGTATGACCCAGAAAAAAGTCACTTAACTCTGATAATCTTTCCAAAAAACCAAAAAGTCCTTCACAGTCAGTCTGGAAATTATCTTTCCAAGCTAATAATACATTGCCTCTTTTCTCAGCTTCCATTCCCAATACACTCCATGTATTTGACTCCATATCAAATTAACTTACTTTCTGTTTCAATTCTATCCTATGCGCCTTTCAAAACACTGATCCTCATTCCTGCACTACTCTCCTCCCACATTCCATTTTGTATCTTCTATCTCCATTCAAGGCTAGGATCTAGTGCTATCTTCTTTTACTTTTCTAGGTACTTGTAATTATTTTTTTCAGTTACTTTATTTTTTTCAAATTACATGCAAAGATACTTTTCAACATTTATCTTTTTGTAAACTTTTGAATTTCACATTTTTCTACCAGTCAGTCTTTGCTCCCTCCTTCCCAAGGCAGGCAAGTAATCTGCTGTAAGTTTGTACATGTGCAGTAGTGTTTAACATATTGCCATATTAGTCATTTTTATGAAAGAAGAATTAGAACTGAAGGCAAAAAAATCAAGAGAAAGAGCAAAAACATAAAATAAAAGGAGTTTGAAAAAGTGAATTTAGCTAGCTTTAGTCTGCATTCAGGGTTCATAGTTTCTTCTCTTACTGTGCAAGGTATATTCCATCACAGGATTGTTCTTGACTGCTGAACTGCTGGAAAGGAGTTGCATCCATCATAGCTGATCATCTCATAATGTTGTTCTTAATGGATACCATGTTCTCCTGGTTTTATTCACTTTCTTAGTTTTTCCAGGTTTCTCTGAAGTCTGTAGATTCATGATTCTATCACATTCACTTATAATAAATTCTTCAGTCATTCCCCAATTGATGGGCAGTCCCTCAATTTTCTTTCTTTACCACTAAAAAAGAAATGATTTAATATTTTTATCCATTTGGTTCTTTTCTCCTTTTTATAATTATTTCTTTGAGGTATAGACAAAATAGTGGTGTTGTTGGATCAAAGGGCATGCATCAAACAATATAGACATTAACAACATTGTGAGATGATTCAACTTGATGGAAGCAGCTCCTCTCAGCAGTTCAGAGAGCTAGGACAGCCATATTAGATTGACTAGGGACAATATCATCCCCATCCAGAGGAAGAAAAATAAAACAAAACCAAACAACAAAATAAACAACCCTTCAGACTCTGAACATTTTATAAAAATTATTTCTTATGTACTTCTATCCCTTAATCCTAATTCCTCATACTGAAAATGACTAATATGTAAACATATTTATCAAAAATATGTATGCTCAATGCTAACCTGACTCTTTGCTGCTGAGGGGAGGGGGGTGGTACATGGAAGGAAATTTTGTAACAAAAAAAAATATATGTGGATATGGCTGAAAAAAATTAAATAAATATTTCTTTCTTAAAAAAAAAACACCCAGAAGGCATGAATCTTTAGGCATAACTACAAATTACTCTCCAGAATAGGTTGGATCAGTTCACAATTCCACCAACAGTGCATTGATGTCACAGTTTTCCACTTTCTCTCCAATACTGATCGTTTTCCATTTTTGTCATTTTAACTAATCCGATAGGTTTGAGGTGGTACCTTAGCATTGTTTTAATTTGCATTTCTCTAACAGTGACTCAGAGTATTTATTATATGACTATAAATAACTATAATTTCTTCATCTAAAACCTACCTGTTCATATCCTTTGACCACTTGTGACTGAGGAATTACTTGCCTTATTATTAATTTGATTAAGTTTTCTGTTTATTTTAGAAATGAATTCTTTATCAGAAATACTAATTGTCAAAATTGTTTTCCATCTTTCTGCATTTCTTCCAATCTTGACTGCATTGACAGTTTTTGGGCAAAAAAATAATTTAATATAATCAAAATTATCCGTTTTGCATTTATAATCTCTCCATCTCTTATTTGGCCATAAGTTCCTTCCCTTTTCATATATCTGAAAGCTGTATTAGTCCTTATTCTCCTAATGACTCATGGTACCACCCCTTATGTCTAAATCCTAAACTTATTTTGACTTTATCATTATAAAATCTGTGAAATGTTGGACTATGCCTAGTTTCTGCCTTACTGTTTCCAGTTTTCCATTTTTGTCACAGTGAACTCTTATTCCAGCTGCTAGAGTTTTTAGGTTTATCAAACAGGATTTTTATGGTCATTTATTACTGTTTCTTTTGTACCTAATCTATTTCACTAATTCACTTCTCTGTTTCTTAGCCAGCACCAGACAGTTGATAACTACTGATTTGTATTGTAGTTTTAGATTTATTTTGACATGGGCACCTTCCATTGCATTTTTTTCATTAGTTTTCTTGATATTCTTAAACTTGTGTTCTTCCAGAATTGTGTTACTATGTGTTCTAGCTATAAGGTAGTTTGATTGGTATGGTACTTAATAAGTAATTTATTTAAGACAGGATTGTCATTTTTATAATATTAGTTCAACCTATTCATGAGTAATTGACATTTTACCTCTTATTATATCGATATTAATT
This sequence comes from Macrotis lagotis, assembly GCF_037893015.1. Taxonomy (NCBI): domain Eukaryota; kingdom Metazoa; phylum Chordata; class Mammalia; order Peramelemorphia; family Peramelidae; genus Macrotis; species Macrotis lagotis. Next base: position 83,311,578 of record NC_133659.1, read on the forward strand.
TGTGTGAAAAGTGTTTTATAATTGTATTTATATAGTTTCTCATTTTGTCTTGAAAAAGACTTGAAGCCTTAGACTTCTAAGTATTTTGTTTTTTGTTTGTGTCTACAGTTACTTTATTTTTTTAATTAATTTAATTTTATTTGTTTTTTTTTTAATTTTGTGATGCAGTGGGGTTAAGTCATGTGCCCAGGGTCACACAGTTAAGTAAATATTAAGTGTCTGAGGTCACATCTGAACTCAGATCCTCCTGACTCCAGGAGCAGTGCTCCATCCATTGCATTACCTATTTGTCCCTTACACTTATTTTTAAGTAGAATTTCTCTTTCTATATCTTGCTGTTGAGTTTTATTGGTAATATATAGAAATGCTACTGATTTGGGGGGTGTATTTTATATCCTCTTACTTTACTAAAGTTGTCAATTGCTTCATGTAGTTTTTTACTTGAATTTCTAAGACTTTCTAAATATATCATCATATTTGCAAAGAATGAAAGTTCTTTCCTTCTTTCTTTCTTTCTTTCTTTCTTTCTTTCTTTTCTTTCTTTCTTTCCTTTGTTTCTTCCTTCCTTCCTTCCTTCCTTCCTTCCTTCCTTCCTTCCTTCCTTCCTTCCTTCCTTCCTTCCTTCCTTCCTTCCTTCCTTCCTTTCTTTCTTCTATGTATTTATGTTTTTTGGTTTGTGCAAGGCAATAGAGTTGAGTGACTTGCCCATAGCTAGATAATTATTAAGTGTCTGTGACTGGATTTGAACTCAGGCATCCTCCTGATTCCACAGCAGGTGCTCCATCCACTTCACCACCTAGCTGCCTTAAGAATTGCATTTTTTATTGCCTTTTCTTATTCCTTCAATTTCTTTTTCTTTTCTTATTTCTAAAGCTAAAATTTTTAATACAATATTGAATAATAATGGTGATAATGAGCATCCTTGTTTCACCCTTGTTCTTATTAGAAATGCTGCTAGTTTATATCAATTATATATAATGCTTACTGATAGTTTTAGTTAGATACTGCTCATTATTTTAGGAAAACTCCATTTATTCCTATGCTGTTTAGTGCCTTTAATAGGAATGCTATATTTGATCAGAAGCTTTTTCAGCATCTATTGAAATAATCACAAGATTTCTGCTAGTTTTCTTTCCTTTTTAGTGATGTGGTCAATTATACTTATTGCTTTCTTAAAATTGAACCATCCTTGCAATCCTTATATAAAGCCTACTTGATCATAGTATATTATCCTAGAGATAACTTGCTCTAATCTCTTAATATTTTATTTGAAATGATTGCATCAATGTTCGTTAGAGAAATTGGTTTATAATTTTCTTGGTCTGCTTTGTATCTCACAGGTTTATGTATCAGCACCTAGTTTGTGTCATAACAAGCATTTGGCAGAACTCCTTCATCTAAGTTTTCAAATAATTTACATAAAATTGAAATTAATTGTTCTTTTAAATGTTTAGAAAAAGTTACTTGTAAATACATGTGGCCTTGAAGAATTTTTTCTTAGGGAAATGATTAATGATTTGTTCAATTTCTTTTCTCAAGTGGGTTTTATTAAGTTTTTTATTTTTGTTTCTGTAAATCTGAGCAATTGATATTTTTTGTAAATATTAATCAATTTCACAAATATTTTCAGTTTCATTGCATACTGTAGTGAAAACAACTTTGAATCTTTGTGTACACCCTTTTCATTTTTGATGTTTGTTGTAATTAATTTTCTTCTTTCTTTTTTCTAATTCTATTAACAAAAAGTTTATCTATTTTATTGCTTTTTATTCATTGAATTATATTTTAGTTTTTATTAGCATAATAATTTTATCATTTTCTCCTTTAATTTTCTGAAATTCTGAGTTTACATTTAATTGGGTTTTTGATTTTTTTTAGCTTTTCATTGACTACTTTGATTTGTTGTTTGATGCACTCATTTTATAATTAGGTTATTTAATTTATGATTAATTTTTAATTTAATCTTTCCATGGTCTTTTATTAGATGTATTTTTAATGATCTAAAATGATCTAAAAAGGACACATGAGCTAAAAAGGATGCATTTAACATTTCTACCTTTCTGCATTTGATTGAGGGTTTTTCATGCCATAGTACCTGGTGAACTTTGTATAAGTTCTATGTTCCAGAAAGAACAATGTATATTCCTTTCCATCCCCATTCAGTTTTCTCCATAGATCTATTATCTCTGTCTAACAATTCTAAAATCTGATTCACTTCCTTAATTTCCTTCTTGATTATTTTGTGATTAGATTTATCTAATTATGAGAGAGGGAGTTCAAAGTCCCCCATTAACATATTTTTGCTGCCTATGTTTTCTTGGAACTCATTTAGCTTCTTGTCTAAGTATCTGTAAATTGTATATTTAATATTGATATTATACCATTTTCTATGGGACTTTCCTAGTAAGATACAATTTCCTTCCTTATCCCATTTTAAATAGATGTATTTTTACTTTTGCTTTGTCCTACATCATGTTTTCTACCCTTGCTTTCCTTTGCTTCAGTTGATGCACAATAGATTTTGCTGTAGTCTTTTACCTTTCTCTGATGTGTTTTTCTCCACTATATATGGTTGGATTGTGATTTTTAATCCTCTCACCTCTGTTTCCATTTTATGAGACAGTTCATTCCATTTAAATCACAGTTTTTGTTTACTCTTTATTTGTCTCTATCCTACCTTAGCCCCATTTTGACTTTTATCATTTTGTTGAAATAGCATCTTTTCTCCTAAAAGAATATTCTAAATTTTGCATGATAGTTGATTTTTGCTTGAAATCCAAGTTTCCTTGCCCTTCAAAACATCATATTTCAAACCTTCTGAACCCTTAATGTTGAAACTAATAAATCCTATGTTATCCTGGCTGTGCCATTCTGTTATTTAAATTACTTCTTTTTGGTTTTTTGCATTATTTTCTCCCTTACCTGAGAATTCTGAAATTTGGTTAAAATATATTTTGGAGTTTTTCTTTTGGAATCCCTTTGTGGAGGTGATTGTGGGATAATTTGAAGGAATATTTTATATCCTTGTTTTAGGATATTAGGACCATTTTTCCTTGAAAATTTTGAGGAAGATATTGGTCAGATTCTTTATTTGAAATTTCTGATAGACCAATAATTCTAAATTATCTCCCTGGATCTGTTTCCAGGTCAGTCCTTTTAAGTAAGAGACACTTTACATTTTCTTTTCCTCTCCTCTCCTCTCTTCTCCTCTCCTCTCCTCCCCTCCCCTTTGGTTTTGTTTGATGGAATGTTGATGTCTCTTTCAGTCACTTTTTCTTGTCTAAATATCATTTTTTAAGATTTGATTATCTTCAGTTAGCAAATCTAACTGATTAATTTTAACTTTAATTTATCTGTTTTCCTTTTCCCAGTTGATCAATTTTACTTCTGAAAGATTTGTTTTCTTTTTATTTGAGAAATTGTTCTTTTAAAGGTATTGTTTTCTTAAGTCAGTCTCTCTCCCAAATTTTCATAATTTTTCTGCATGTTTTTCATTTCTTTTCTCAATTCCTCATTGACTTTTTTCTTTGGTCTTTGATAGTTTATTATTTCTTTCAAACTACATGTAATGAAAGGTTTTCAACATTTATTCAAATACATATTTATAAGTTATATAATTTTCTTGTATCCTCTTCAGTTAATTTTAGTAGTTTGTAATTTTGTAAATATTAATTTATCTCAGGGCAGCTAGGTGGTGCAGTGGATAGAGCACCTGAGTTCAAATCTGGCTTCAGACACTTAATAATTACCTAATTGTGTGAACTGTGACAAGTTGCTTAATCCCATTGCCTTGCAAAAAACAAAAACAAATATTTATCCATCTCACTCTGGTTGTCAAATTTATTGGCATACAGTTGGACAAATATCTCTGAATTATCTCTTTAATTTCCTCCTTATTGGTAGTGAGTTCACCCTCTTAATTTTTGATATTGGCAATTTGGGTATTTTTTTTTTAATCAGATTAGCCATTTATTTCATTGCACTTTTTTTTCATAAAACCAATTCTTTGTTTTATTTCATTAGTCCAATGACTTTCCTAATCTCAATGTTATTAATCTTCACTTTGATTTTCAGAATTTTTAATTATATATTTAATTGGGAATCTTTAATTTGTTCTTTAAATTGCATACCCAATTAACTCCAGTCTTTTACTTTATCTTGTGTGTATCTCTCTGCATGAAATGTTTTTCTTGTAAATTATATATTGAAGGATTCTGGCTATCAATTCATTTTTTTAATTATAAAGATTTTATTTTTGCACAATTTTTCCCCTAATCTTAATTAGTCCCCTCCCCCCAGCCCCCTACAGAAGGCAATCTGCCAGACTTTACATTGTTTCCATGTGATGCATTGATCCAAATTGAATGTGATGAGAGAGGAAACATAACCTTAAGGAAGAAACATAAAGCATAAGAGAGATAGCAAGATCAGACAATTAGATATCAGGTATTTTTCAAACTCCACAGTTATTTCACTGGATACAGATGGTAGGCTCCATTGTAGACAGGCCCAAATTGTCCCTGATTATTGCAATTATGGAATGAGTGAGTCCATCAAGGTTGATCATCACCCCCATGTCGTTGTTAAGGTATACAGGGTTTTTCTGGTTCTGCTCATCTCACTCAGCATCATTTCACGCAAATCCCTCCAGGCTTCCCTGAATTCCCATTCCACCTGGTTTTTAATAGAACAATATTGTTCCACGACATACATATACCACAGTTTGCTAAGCCATTCCCCAATTGAAGGACATTTACTTGATTTCCAATTCTTTGCCACCACAAACAGGGCTGCTATGAATATTTTTATACAAGTGATGTTTTTACCCTTTTTCATCATCTCTTCAGTGTATAAACCCAGTAGTGGTATTGCTGGTTGAAGGGGTATACACATTTTTGTTGCCCTTTGGGCGTAGTTCTAAATTTCTCTCCAGAAAGGTTGGATGAGTTCACAGCTCCACCAACAATGTATTAGTGTCCCAGATTTCCTGCATTCCTTCCAATATTGATCATTGTCCTTTCTGGTGATATTGGCCAGTCTGAGAGGTGTGAGGTGGAACCTCAGAGAAGCTTTAATTGGCATTTCTCTAATCAGTAATGATTTAGAGCAATTTTTCATATGATTATAGATCATTTTGATTTCCTGTTATGTACATTACCTTTACATATCATTTGGTCATTTGTGTACTGGGGAATGGCTTGTGTTTTTTGAAAAATTTGACCCAGTTCTCTATATATTTTAGAAATGAGTCCTTTGTCAGAAACATTAACTATAAAGATTGTTTCCCAGTTTACTACATTTCTTTTGATCTTGGTTACAGTGGTTTTATCTATCTGTGCAAAAGTTTTTTAATTTAATGTAATCAAAATCATCTAGTTTGTTTTTGCTCATGTTCTCCATCCCTTCCTTAGTCATGAACTGCTCCCTTTCCATAGGTCTGATAGGTAGACTAGTCCTTGATCTTCTAATTTGCTTATAGTATTGTTTTTTTATTTCTAAATCCTGTATCCATTTGGATCTTATCTTGGTAAAGGGTGTGAGGTGTTGGTCTAATCTAAGTTTCTTCCATACTAACTTCCAATTTTCCCAGCAGTTTTTATCGAAGAGAGAGTTTTTATCCCAATAGCTGGACTCTGGATTTATCAAACAGCAGATTACTATAATCATTTCCTGCTATTGCACCTAGTCTATTCCACTGGTCCACCACTCTGTTTCTTAGCCAATACCAGACAATTTTGATGACTGATGCTTCATAATATAATTTTAGACATAGTCTTCTCCTAGTTTAGTCCTTCTTTCTTGTTTTAACCATATCTAGCATTTACAACCCATTATCAAAATATACTCCTTTTATCTGTTCTGATAGAATAACAATTCTCAAAGTTTGATTGATTGATTGAAAAGTAGCATTGTCTCATAGTCACTGAGTACCCTCTCCTCTTCTATCTCATTAGAAATTATTTTCTTAAGAGTCATAAACATCATCAAGTTGTAATTACTTTGTATCTTAGCCCCTTTTAAAGTACTCTCCATAGACACACAATCCTCATGAGCCAAAGCTTTATGTCTAGACAAATAATTTCAATAACCATTTGTAACCTCCCTCCCCCCCAAGCATACTCCCTCCATTTTTAACTAAATTGTCAAGCATAATAAAATCTCTTCATGATATTTTCATTTGAAGACCATCTAAGTTACTCTCATCCTCCTTCTCTATAGTATTTGAACCATATTCTTACATCTCTTTCCAACCAAAGTATTGGATACATTCTCTTTGTCCCTTTAGCACTCCAATCATGGTACTAAAGCACTTATTGACTAAAGTATAGCTTCAGGCAAAATCAATGAGTGAAGCTTGATTGTGCAGTGTATAGAATACAGGCCTTGAATTCAGGAGCACCTGAGATCAAATCAACCCTCAGATACTTAATACCTACTAAACTCTGTGACTTTGTGCAAGTCACTTAACTCCAAAGCTTTTTAAAAAAAGACAAGATCACTTCCTAATCAATTTATGTCCAACACTTTAAAATATTCTCCCACCCTCTGTTCCTACTGTACTACAAGCTTACTTAACTAAGGTATCTAGTAAAATAAGCTCACTTCCTATTTTTTTAGAAAGATTTTATTTATTTTGAGTTATACAATTTTCCCCCCATTCTTGCTTCCCCCCCAGGGCATTCTGTTAGTCTTTACATTGTTTCCATGGTATACACTGATCTCATTTGAATGTGATGAGAGAGAAATCATATTCCTAAGGAAGAAAAATAAAGTATAAGAGATAGCAAAATTACATAATAAGATAAGTTTATTTCTAAATTGAAAGTAATAGTATTTAGTCTTTGTTCAAAGTCCACAATTCTTTCTCTGGATACATATGGTATTCTCCATTGCTGATAGCTCAAAATTGTCCCTGGTTGTTGCACTGATGGAATGAGTAAGTCCATCTAGGTTGATCATCACCTCCATGTTGCTTTAAGGGTGTACAGTGCTTTTCTGGTTCTGCTCATCTCACTCAGCATCAGTTCATGCAAATCCTTCCAGGCTTCCCTGAATTCCCATCCCTCCTGGTTTTTAATAGAACAATAGTGTTCCATGACATAAAAATACCACAGTTTGTTAAGCCATTCCCCAGGTGAAGGACATTCCCTTAATTTCCAACTCTTTGCCATCACAAACAGGGATGAATAAGGTACTTCTGATTTAATTATGTATAGAAGCTCAAAGAAAACATATTCACCTGAACTATTGGTGCACTACCTGTGGTAGAGTATTCTGAGCTCATATTGATCTGATAAGTTACAGATGGACACACTGTAATTTGTCTCAAACACAGTGATGCCATTTTGATCTTCTTTGATAATAAAGGACAAGAACCACCTCTATATCATTATCATTCATCTTTCCCCCTGACAAATTTTGCTGAATTTTGCAAATTCTTGGTTGCAATCCAAGGTTCTTTGCCCTCTGAAATTTCATTTTCCAGACCCTTCAATCCTATAATATTGAAGCTGATTAGTCCTATATAATTCTTTTTTCTTCTTTTTTTTTTTAGGTTTTATTTATTTTTTTTTTTGGCAAGGCAAATGGGGTTAAGTGGTTTGCCCAAGGCTACACAGCTAGGTAATTATTAAGTGTCTGAGACCTCATTTGAACCCAGGTACTCCTGACTCCAAGGCAGGTGCTTTATCCACCGCCACCTAGCTGCCCCAGTCCTGTATAATTCTGATTGTGCTTCCTTTGTAGTTAAATAATTTCTTTTTGTCTCCTTACAGTATTTTCACCACTTTTTTGAGAATTCTGGAATATGGCTGTAATAGCCCTTGGAATTCTTTTCCTGGATTTTTGGAGGTGTTCTGTGTTCTTTCAAGGACTGTTTTGTATTCTTGCCTTAGTATATTAAAACCTTTTTCATAATAATGCCCTGAAAGATATTTTCCAGGTTCATTTTTTTTTTATCTAGAATTTCTGGTAAACCAATAATTCAAAATTGTTCCTCTTGGATCTATTTTCTGATTCCTTTGTTTTTTCTCAAAGGTCCTGTATATTTTCTTTAATTTTTTTCAGTCTTTTGATTTTTTTGATGGAATCTTGGTATCTCATAGATTCATTAGTTTTATTTTACCTTAATTTATAGGGTTTCATTTCCTTCAGTTAACTTTTGTGTTTCCTTTTCCAATTAGTTAATTTTATTATTCTGTGAGTTGGCTTCCTTTTCCAGTTGGTTTATTTTACTTTTTGCTGAGTTGCATTCCTTTTCCAGTTGATCAATTTGATTTTTAGTTGAGTTGCATTGCCTTTCCATTGCTATTTTACTTTTTTTTGAAAAATCTCATTCTTTTTCCACTTAGTTATTTTTACTTTATTTAAAGGGGGGGGTTGGTCAATTTTTCATAATTTTCCTGCATAGTTCTGACTTTTTTCTTTTCTTTCTTTTTTATGGAAGGCATTGGGGTTTATGTGACCTGGTAAAGGTCAGATAGCTGGGTATTTATTAAGTGTCTGAGACTGGACTTGAATTTAGGTCCTCCTGAGTTCTAGGGCCAGTGCTCTACCCACTGAGCCACCTCACTGCACCTCATTTCTTTCTTTCTTTTTTTCCCCCATTTTTCTTATTCTTTTCTTTGGTTTTTAAAATCTGTTTTAAAGATTCTCTATGAGGTTTTTGGATTTCGGTCCAATTCATAAATTCTTTTGAGACTTCTCATGTACGTAATTTGTTGCTGCTTTCTTCTTTTGAGATAGCATTTTTATCATCTCTATATGAATAGTAGCTTTCTATGGCTAGCATTCTTTTTGTTTTTCCTTTGCTCATTTTCATTTTTGAGGTTTGCTCCTGGGGTTTAGGATGTCCTGAACTTTTTGTGTTGGGATTGAGATCTGATCCCTGTCTTTTCTCTTATTAAGACACTGCCTAGCAACTCAGGCATTGCCTATGCAGTGGTTTGCTCCCAACCCCATCCTGTCTGTTGCCCTAGTATTTCAAGGGTTTAGACTTTGGCTCAGGATGGAACCCTCCTTTCTAATCTTCTGTTTAGCTGCCTGTACCTGAGCTGCGCTGTAGCTAGAACATTTCCTCTGTCTTTCCCACTGTCCTGCCTAGTTGAACTTTACTTCCCCTTTAACCCAGAAGAGACAGACCTTCACTGAAGCTCCTCCAAAATGCATTGTTGAAAACCAATTTCAATGGTTTTTGGGGGGTATCTGTAGCTTGAATCTATGGATAGTGGTTTCATTTAACTTTATGTAGTGAAAAGCTCTGGTAGTATACATGCTTCACACCACCATTTTCAGGTGGTCAGATTTTTGCATGGTTTTTAAAATTTCTTTTGCATTCTTCCAAGAGGAATTTTTGTATTTGAGAACAAACTCACTTTGAGGTTTCACTTGAAGACATTTTTTTAGTGTTTACTTTTTTCCCTGTCAGGATAATAGCTTTTTATGGTTGACACTCTTCCCCCACCCCCCCATTTTGAAAGTTGATCTCTGCCTCTGTTACATATGGGATACAATCCTAAGCTTTTTTTAGGGCAGAGAGACAAGAGTCTGGTCCTTGACTTTTCAAACTGACATCTAAACTACTGGTGGCTTGTTTCCTATGTTAAGGAATCCTGACTCAGTACTTTCTATTGAATCAGGATTCCAGGGCTTGAAGTTTGCTTTCCTATTTTGGCCCTGACTTCTGGCATCCTACCAGGGATCCTAGGTATTTTAATTATTTAGCTATTTAATTTTACTGTTACTAAGAGCCGCTCACTGGCTTCCTAGATCTCCCTCCTGCACTGGGTTACACTTCCCTTTTACCCATGTGAGACAGACCTTTCGTGAAGTTCCTCAAACAATCTTGAGCTAAAAGGTTGTTTTTTTTAGTTTTATTTTATTTTATTTTATTTTATTTTTTGTAGGGTTTTTTGCTTTGGGATCTGTTCAGAGGCTTCATTTAAAGTTGTTTTAAGAAAAGCTTTAGGAGATTCCTAGTTTCTTTCCACCACACTGGTTTTTCATGTGGCATTTCCAGACATCCAGCTATTTCTCTCCCATCCTATCTAAATTACTACATTTAAATTACTGACTCTAGAAATCAATCAAACTGACTTGTGATCATATCCTATCTCTTTTTAGAAAATATGAGCCTTGAAGACAGGAATAGTCTTCAAATTTTGTATAACACAATACTTGGTATAGTATGGTTATACATTAAATGTATGATCACTGGTTGATTGATGCAGTCTATGCTTTCCCGAAATTTATAAGAATTAGAAAAAAATTAGAAGAAAAAATACAAAAAAAAGTTTTTTAGGAAGATATAGACTAAATTCCATGTAAAGATTTAGAAGAGTAAAGCTATTTATCAACTAGAATGATCATGAATAGTTTCTTGGAAGAAATGAGATTTGAATTGAATTAAAAAAAATAGCTATTCAACAGAAACTATTTTGAGTGATATTAGTTAACCTAGTCCTTATATTATCATGATAATGAATTACATGATAACAACATTTGTCTGAATAGGTTTTTTCCCTACTTAAATCTGCTTTTTGTAGTAATAAAATGTCAAATGTCAGGGGATTTTGGTCAATTTCACAAAGAGATGGAGGTTTATAAATACTTTTTTGTCATTGAAGTGTTTAGGAAGTGATTAAGCACACATACACACACACACACTTATGTGTGTGTATATGTATATGTTCTGGGTGGTTCTACCAATTTCCACTGCAGATTCTCACTACAGGGCTGCTCTGCTCAGTGCTCACTATGGTTTGACAAAAGTTCTCTCATCATCCCTTCAAGCTGTCCCAGGTGTTCCCTGGGCCAAGAGGTCTGGAAAACACCCCCTCTGCCACAGACCCAGGTGCCCCGAGGTGCCCCCATAGGCTGTTCCTGGAAGACTGGAACTGGTTTGTTCTGCCTGGCTGTGCTTCTCTGAGGCTGTGCTAAGGCTCTTTCCATCCCCGGCCTGGTGAAATAGACCTTTCTTGCAGAACTTTAAGTTGTCATAGACTGAGAAATTGTATTGCTCAGACTCTCTGTGGGTTCTTGCCCCTATAAATTTTAGCTTGAGTCTTAATTTCATGGCTTTTGGAGTTTTTTGGGGTGCGAGTTTTTGGGAATTCTTGCCTTCACAGGGTCATCTTGGTTCTGCACCCCCATGACTTTTTAAAAAAAAATTTGCCATTGTTAAAACTATATCAAGCATTTAAAATGAAATTGTTAGACTCCACTTAAATTTCCTGTCTCCAGTCTCCTTACCTTTCCTCATTTTTCCTCTATTAGCTTCTGTTTAAGCCACTGTTTTTATTTTTTCTACTATTTGCTTACTCAGCATTTAGAACAATATCTGGGGCAGTTAGCTTGTATAGTGGATAGAATCAGAAAGATCTGAGTTCAAATTTAATCTCATACAACTATTAAATATATGACACTGTGAGTCATTAATCTCTGATAACCTCATTTTTTCCCCTTTCAAGTAAGGATAACAAAAGTATCTAATTCTAGATTGAAAAACTGAGATCATTTTAAAAGTATTTAACATAGTGTTTGCCACAGAATTAAAATATAAGCTCTTATTATATTTATAATTGTTAGAGTTAACTCTTAAAAGTATTCTACTTATTATACTCACAAGGAAGGACAAGGAAGAGTTCAAGTTATACAACAGAAAGTGTAGCCATTCTGGTATCAGAGAACCTAGGATCAAATTCTATCTCTGATATTTACCACTTTGTGAAGATTAATTCCCCTAAGCTTCAATTTTCTCTTAAGAAGAGAGTCTAATTTTGTGACCTATAAGGTCCTGTTTATTTTTCAATTTATGATCCTTTTCAAAAGCAGCAAAAATAGAAAACCTGGCAATAAAAACCAATAAAAATCAAAAACCAAACTCTCATATCCCTGTGGTTCTAGCACGACATCATTATGCTCAGTTCCTGTGTTAAGAATGGTGAACCTTAATGCTCATTTGCATCACAGTCTTTAATCCCTATTGGGCTATTAATTGTTGTTATTATAAATGACTGGTGAATACTGATTGCAGAGTGACTAAAATGGTATTTATTAAGATATCTTAATTGCACACCTTTTTTCAAGATGGGAGACAGGGGTGAGGAAATTCCAAAATGCAAGGTCTTTTATGTACTTTGAAAGGCCATGTTCCGGGAGGGGTGGAGCCAAGATGGCGACAAGAAGGGAATCTTAGATGCTCTCTGATAAAACTTGAAACTAAGGACTCTAACTAAACTTTTGAGAGACAGAACCCACAAAGCGACCCAGAGAGGCAGTTCTCCTACTCAAGGTAACCAGGAAAAGGGCAGAAAGGCTCTGCTCCCCGGGGTTGGAGGGGCGGCCCACCAGAGCGAAAGAACTTCAGCCTCCTGGAAGCAGCGCCAGGGCGCTGGGAGCCGCTAGGAGTCTCCTGAGCTGCACCCTGGGGAGCACCAGCACCAAGTGGGGGAACAGCAGGGGACCTCTGTCAGAGCACCAGAGTGAGCACATGGAGCCCAGCCCTCAGGGCACACAGCTAGCAGTTTGGTCTTTCCACAGCCCAGAGCAGGAAACAGAAGCAGGAGCCTGTAAGCAGGAGCCCATAGGGCATGAGCCCATTGATCCTAGGGAGGGGAGTGAAGAGAAAGAGACTGCAGAGCTTTGTCCTCTGCCCCTGGAACAGGACTCTGGGGCTCTGACCACATTCATATCCTGATTGCACGCAGTCTAGGCCCCCCCATAGAACAGCAGGGCCCCCCCCCACCTCAGCCCTGTGTCAGAGGGGGGCGCTTATGGTCATTCACAGACCAGGAGGGAGGACAGAGCCTCACACACTGAGACCCTTGTGGGAGTGTCCCAAAAGCTCAGGAAGCACCCCAAAACCAGGCCCAGGCTGGGAAAATGAGCAAGCAGAGAAATAAGAGGAAGCCCATTGAGAAATATTTTCTATATGAGCCCAAGAAGGATCAAACCACTTAGTCTGAAGATGAGGAAGCACAAGCTCCTACATCTAAAGACTCCAAGAAAAACAGAAATTGGGCTCAGGCTATGATAGAGCTCAAAAAAGACTTTGAAAATCAAATGAGGGAGTTAGAAGAAAAACTGGGAAAAGAAAGGAGATAGATGCAGGAAAAAAAATGAAAATGAAGTCCCCAGCTTAGTGAAGGAAATCCAAAAAAATGCTGAAGAAAATAGCATGCTAAAAACCAGCTTAGGTCAAATGGATAAAGCAGTTCAAAAAGTTATTGAGGAGAAGAATGCTTTAAAAAGCAAAATTGGCCAGATGGTAAAAAGAGATAAGTAAACACTCTGAGGAGAACAAATCCTTCAGACAAAGAATAGAATTCAGGGAGATTGATCAATTTACCAGAAATCAGGAATCAATACTTCAAAACCAAAAAAAATGAAAAATTAAAAGAAAATGTGAAATATCTCATTGAAAAAACAACTGATATGGAAAACAGACTTAGGAAAGATAATTTAAAAATTATTGGAATACCTGAAAGTCATGATCAGGAAAAGAGCCTTGACATCATTTTCAAAGAATTACTACAGGAAAATTGCCCTGATATTCTAGAAGCAGAGGGCAAAATAGAAATGGAGAGAATCCACCAATCCCCCAGAGAAAGAGATCCCCCAAAAACAACCCCTAGGAATATTATAGCCAAGTTCCAGAACTCCCAAGTCAAAGAGAAAATATTACAAGCAGCCAGAAGGACACAGTTCAAATATTGTAGAGCTGCAGTCAGGATCACACAGGACTTAGCAGCAACTACATTGGAAGCTCGTAGGGCTTGGAATATAATATACCGGAAGGCAAAAGAGCTTAGAATGCAGCCAAGAATGAACTACCCAGCAAAGCTGAATGTCCTCTTCCAGGAAAAAAGATGGACTTTCAATGAACCAGGGGCATTTCAAAGGTTCCTTTTGGAATGGCCAGAGCTGAACAGAAGGTTTGATCTTCAGATACAGGACCCAGAAGAAGCATGGAGATTGGAGGAGAGGGGGGAAATATGAGGGACTTAATGAGAATGAACTGCATGTATTCCTGCATAGAAACATGACACTGATAATACTCATATGAACCTCCTCAGTTAATAGAACAGGTAGAGGGAGCTTTTATAGTTGAAGGACAGGAGAAAGCTGAATTTGAAGATAAAATATGGTGTAACAATGGAGTCAATAGAAAAAAGGGAAATGTAATGGGAGAAAGAAAAAGGAGAGGGGGAATAGGCCAAGATACTTCATACAATAAGTTTTTTTTTTTTTACAATGAGCTACTGCAATGATATGGAAGGGGGGGAGGCAAGGGGGAATGAAGGAACCTTTGCTCTCATCAGAGGTGGCTAGGAGAGGAAACAGTATATATACTCAATGGGGTATAGACATCTGGAGTAAGAAGGAGGGGGGAGCAGGGGGAAGGGGTGGGGATGTGAATAAAGGAGGAGAGGATGGACCATGGGGGGAGAGTGGTCAGATATAATACATTTTCTTTTTTTACTTCTTGCAAGCATCTGGGATTGGAAGGCCTGCCCAGGACCATGGGATCAGGTGGATTCTGGGCCTAAGGGGTGGTATGGGGGCTCAGGGCTTCTTGGCCCCAGGACCAGGGATCTGTCTGCTGCGCCACTCAGCGACCCTACAGCAGAATCAGCGTGAAAGGAGAGAGAAAATATAGTACATGGTAGTGGAGAAATAAGAAAGAAGGGAGTTGCGATCAGCAATGGCAACGTTGGAAAAATATGGAAGCAACTTTTGTGATGGACTTATCATAAAGAATGCAATCCACCCATGACAGAGTTGTTGGTGTTGGAACAAAGACTGAAGCACATTTTTTATTATTATTATTATTTAGGGGAGGGTGCAGGGCAAATGGGGCTGGGTGGCCTGCTTTGGGTGTCTGAGGCCGGATTTGGACCCGGGTGCTCCTGGCTCAAGGGCCAATGCTCTGTCTGCTACCCAGCCACCCCCCCCCCCCCACTATGATTACTATTTTATTTCATTTTGGGTCTTTTTTTTTCTTCTTTTTGGTTTCTGCAGGGCAATGGGGATCAGGTGGCTTGCATGTCACTTGGCTGGGTGATTTTTGGGTCTATGGGGCTGGATGTGGGCTCGTGTGCTCGTGGCTCCAGGTGCTTCGTCCATTGTGCCACCTGGCCATACCTACAATTATTACTTTTTTTTTTTTAATTTTAATTTTTTTTCTCTCCCCTTTACTTTATCGCCCAAGTTAAGTCTCTATTCATGGGGAGGAGGGGTATTTTGTTTACTCTTAAAACTAGAATATTTTATTAATGTAAAAAAGCATTTGTACAAAATGAGAATTAAAAATAAAATAAAATAAAACAAAAAAAAAAGAAAGGAAAAAATAAAATAAAATGTTTTACTGACAAAAAAAAAAGGCCATGTTCCTGCCCTCTCCTGCTAATGATAGGCTGGGGTCACAATCTAATTGATACATTGGTCCCCATACACTTTCCCCTCTCTGCTCATTATACTAATGAGCAAGAACAGCTAGATCTCCTTGAGCATGGGCAAAGGAGAAGGTCAAGACCCTCCTTAGAAAGGTGGGACACCCACCTAATCTCAGTTTTTGATCAGATTGAGTCTTTTGACCTTAAATGCTTCCCATAGGCAGAGCTCAGTCTTTGTAATGTAAACTAACAATTCACCCTTTATATTCTTGTGAAACCCAAACAGGGGCATATTCCTCACATTCTGAACAGAGTGGTATGATTTTTGCTAACCTATTGTTTACTATATAAAAATCTGAATTCCTGTTCTTTTAGTAATGGAGTATGACTTCTAAATTGAATTTAGACCAATCCTAAATGACAGAAACTCTGAAATAACCATGCTATTGTATATATATTTCATAGTTTAGATGTGCTGAGATTCTGTTGTTGTAAAAGTATTTCCCCATGTATATACATATGTATATATATTACCAATTATATACATATAAGTATATATAAACAATAAATACCTAGTTATTTGTTAAAAAGTAAGACATAATTGTAAGGGAACTGAGAGAAATTTAAATTACAGGTGTGCTTTAACTTCTTAATTGTTTCCTTTTATTTTGAGAAATGACATTCTATGAGTCCTTTGGAGATGCTCCTTTGGAGCTCCAAAAATACAGCAAAAAACTCTTATCTTGTTCCATCCTGGAGAAAAGTTTGAATAGTAAAGAGAAGATATTTTTATCTTGTGTACAGAAAACAATATGATTTTCTTTCCCTTTTCTATACAGATATTCAACAGAATGTCTTTCCTGGTGCATGCTACCCATAAACTTTCCATCATTGACATTGATACTTTTCTGTTCCTGAACATTCCTCTAGCAATCAATCACAATCCTTTCTATCTCTTGAAGCTTCTGATTTAACTTGTTCCTTATCATTTTCCTATAAATATGCTCCAAGTCCTAAAACCTAAAAAAACCCAGAACCTAACAATGACTTCCATATGTTATCTAATTACTTTCCAGTTTCTTTCTCAGTATCTACTTCTTGAAAAATTAGTCTTTTTTTGTCTCTATCTTTTTTTATCCCTTTCCTGCAAATGTAGAGGGCCAGCCCCTGGGACTGCTATTTACATATCCTTGGTGACTTTTTCCATAAAAGATATGTATATATTATTGCTCATTGTATGGATCCATTGGCTCACCAGTGAACCCTGACCTGAGATAATCTGTGGCTCTGGAGGTGGTTGTAAAAGGTTTTTCTGATACAGAAGTATGCAGATTTCTAAGAACAAATATTGTAAATTTGCGCAGGAAATTGTGAAACTGGGTCTCCTTTAACGGGTCATTCCTGAGATAAGTTTTTGTTATAAAAAGTCTGAATTCCAAAAATAAAGTTGGTAGATTTTCACTTCAAAACCTTTCATGTTTGGGTATATTTTTCTCCTGACCTGACTCTCAGAAGTTCATGTCCAGACCCACACCAGAGCTATGGTGGGCTATATGCAAACAGACCTTACAATGGGAGAGAGAACCAAGAGAACAATGTACACATTAACAGCAATATTATGAGATGATCAACCTTGATGGAAGAAGCTCCTCTCAGCAGTTCAGATAGTTAGGACAACTGTGTTAGACCAGCTATGGACAATGCTATCCCCATCTAGAGGAAGAAAAACAAAACAAAACAAAACAAACAAACTAAAAATACCAACCCTTCAGAATCTGATGAACACTTTATAAAAATTATCTTTTATGCCTCCCTTTACTTTAATCCTAATTCCTCATACTGAAATTGACTAATCTGTAAACATGTTTATCAAAAATTTGTATACACAATGCTAACCTGACTGTTCCCTGCTGAGGGGAGAGGGGTGGGAAGGGAGAGTGGAATGAAATTTTGTAACTTAAAAATATACATGTGCATATGGATGAAAAAAACAAACACACTAATTAATTAATTAATTTTTTAAAAAAAAGGAGTACTCATTCTGCCCTCCAGACTTAAATTCAAAATAATGTTTGCCTCAAGGCAAATAGCATTGTAGAAGGATGATTTTCTGAGATCAAATCATAGACTGGAATTCAGGCAAGTATAAGGTTTTGTCCATTCCTGTTATATATATACATATTCTGCTTTCCTTTCCCTTGTTGCTGTATATATTTTCTGATGTCCTCAGGTCTAGGAGATCATTTTGAGATTGAATTGAATTGAATATCAACTCCTTATTAAATACATTGTATGCAAAGGTTTTTTTTCCCCTCTTAATATGATGGTGGGTGAATCTGTTGTGTCTAATTTAAAAAAAAATTTAAAATACCTTGTAATCTGTTTTTACATACTCAATTTTTTTTGAAAATCTCAATAATACAGAAATTACTAAAACTGCTTTATTGCTAAATCCAATATCCTTTTCTAAGTTTATCATGTTAACATTTATTTGCAGCATTTGGTTCAATTTATATTATTGAATTTTATTTTAGAATTTATTTTAGATCTATAAACATTCATTATTTTCTAGAAATTAAATCTCAAAAAAGCTTTTTATTTTATTTTATTTTATTCAAAGTCATACATAGGAATTGTCAAGTCATGCTTTTGTTAACATCAGGAACTTTTATATATTTCAATGAGGTAAAAATGTAAAATTAATTCCCCATGTTTTGAAGTCTATATTTAGAAACAAATGACCGAGTTGAGTTGAAACAGCAAGTTACCAAATCACCCTTCCTCACTCGTCCCAGGGTCTCTCAGTTGATGTGAATTTATGTTTCAGTGTACATTCTTCTGAGTCCTATTATTTACAACTATATTTCCTTTCAATAATTGAGTATAGTTTCAAACTTTATAATTAACTTGTATTGAAAAGGAGATAGATTTGAGAAAATTCCTCATACTTGATATTGATGTACTCTAAAAAATGAGCTACTATTACTTTGTAGTAAAATTAAGGCAAATGGAGTAGGATATTCTCCATTCTTGCTGGAATATTCTAAGAGATTATAAATTAAAGGGCTTCCATTTTAGGTAAAGTGTTGAACTTGGGACCAGAATATTTAATTTTGAACTCTCCCTCAGAGTTGCAATATCACCTTGGACAAATCATTTCACCTCATTTTCTTTACTTTTATAATGGTGATGGTCGCATTAACCTTGCATGTTTGTTTTGAAAATCAAATGAGATTTTTTGAGTTTATTTGTTTGTTAGCTTTTATTTTTAAATTTTCTCCTGACAGCATATAAAAAGAAGTTTCAGCATTTTCTTCCAAAACCTTCAGGTCCAAATTCTCTTTCTTCCTCCCATCCCACTCCTCCTCATTGAAAAAGCAAATTCTTTGGTATAGGTTAAAAACATGTAGCCATGGAGCTGGGGCCAAGATAGTAAAGTGAAGTCAGGTACTACTGCAGGTTCTCCCCCAAACCACTCCAACTTCCTTTAGATAATGACTCTAACCAAATTCTAAAGAGGCAGAACCCAGAGAAAGACTGAGTAAAACAATTTTCCAGTCAAAGACAATTTGGAAAATCTGTAGGAAGAGTCTTTTAGACCCGGATTAGAAAGGGTCCACAGCTTAGCCTGGTCCAAGCCGTAGTGAACCAGCTCCAGCTATCCAGGAACAGCCTGCAGAACACGTGGGTCCCTGGGGCCACCTTGGTCCTTGGCAGCAGTGGAATTTTAACATTTCCAGGACTGTCATCCTAGGGTTTGTTAAGGGCAATTGGGAAGCTCAGCAGACAAACTCTGCACCAGAATGAGAACCGAGCCTTGCAGGTATCATCACAGAACCATTACTGGGGGAGCTATCTGGCCAGGAGCCACCTGGCAGTAGCTTCCAGAGTTCTTAGCCTATGGATATTATGAGGATCTGAGGAGATTGCAGAGGTCTCTTTGCTATCTCTCAGGCAGGACTCTGTTGCTTCATCCATATTCAGAATTGGGTCATAGTCTGAGGCCTGGCTGAGTCTCAATAGAACTTACAGCCTGAAACAGAGCAAGGGACTCTCCTCCTGGTTCCAGTACCAAAAAAGAATGCTTGTGGTCATTCACAGACCAGAGCATAGACCAGGAGAGCAGCCATAGACCCTCATAATACCTTGAAGGAATTGAGAACTAACTTGCAGGTCGTGGGGGTGGGGGTGGGGTTGCCCTTGAAAATAGCTCCCAAAAGGGGCATCTAGGTGGTGCAGTGGATGGAGCACTGGCCTTGGAGTCCAGAGAACCTGGGCTCAAATCCAACCTCAGGCACTTAGTAATAGTAATAATTACCTAGCTGTGTGGCCAGGGGCAAGTCACTTAAACCATTTGCCTTGCAAAAAAAAAAAAAAAAAACCTAAAAAAAAAAGAATATAGCTACCAAAAACCCCTAAAATATTCAGAAGTATGGGATACTGAATCCTAGACCCTGAAAGCAGAGCTCCACCTTAACAAAGAGGTTGGCAAATTAGCAAACAATAGAAGAAAAATGCAATTATACACAATTACTTTGGTCCTAGGGAGGATTAAAATGCATAGACAGAACAAGAAGTCACAGCTTTTAAATCCAAAGCTTCAAAGAAAAATTTGAATTGATTTAAGACTATGGAAGAGTTCAATAAAGAATTTCAAAATCAAAAGAGGAAGAAGAAAAATTGGGAGGAGAAATGTGAGAGAGATATGGGAAAATCATGAAAAGAAGTAATCAGCTTGATGAAGGAGGTATAAATAAATTGAAGAAAATTACATCTGAAAAACCAGTTTGTGTCAAATGGGAAAAGCAGTCTAAAAAGACCAATGAGCAGAAGAATGCCTTAAAAAGCAGAATTGAATTTTACCAAACATTTAAGGAACAATTGGTTCCAATTCTATATTAAAATAGGGAAAGATGAAACTTTGCCTAAATCTTTCTATGAAACCAATATAATGCTGATACCTAAACCAGGAAGAATTAAAACAGAGAACAAAACTTATACACCTATCTCTTTAATGAATATAGATGCAAAAATCTTAAATAGCAAAATGATTACAAGTTATCACTGGGATAATACATTATGATCAAGTAGGATTTATTCCAGGAATGCAGGGTTGGTTCAATATTAGGAAAACTGTTAGTATACTCAATTATATCAACAACAAGCCTATCAGAAATTATATGATCATATAAATAGATACTGAAAAAGCTTTTGACAACATACAGCACTCATTCCTATTAAAAACACTAGAGAGAGAGCGTAGGAATAAATGGACTGTTCCTTAGAATAATGAGCAGTATCTATCTGAAACCATCAACAAGCCTTATATTCAATGGGGAGAGGCTAGAGGCATTCCCAATAAGATCAGAGGTGAAACAAGGGTGCCCATTATCACCACTACTATTCAATATCGTATTAGAAATGTTAGCTTCAGCAATTAGAGAAGAAGAAGAAATTGAAGGAATTAGGATTGGGAAGGAAGAGACAAAACTCTCACTCTTTGCAGATGACATAATGTTCTACATAGAGAATCCCAAGAAATCATGCAAAAAACTACTGGAAACAATTAGCAATTTTAGCAAAGTTGCAGGTTATAAAATAAACCCTCATAAACCCTCAACTTTTCTATATATGTCTACCAAGATACAGCAGGAAGAGCTAGAAAGGGAAATCCCATTCAAAATAACCTCAGACAATATGAAATACCTGGGAGTCTATTTGCCAAGACAGATTCAGAAACTTTTTGAAAACAATTATAAAACACTTCTCACACAAATTAAATCAGATTTAAATAACTGGGCAAATATCAACTGTCATGGATAGGTAGAGCTAATATAATAAAAATGACAATTCTACCAAAACTAAACTACCTATTTAGTGCCCTACCAACCAAAATTCCAAAATATTACTTAATGAGTTAGGAAAAGTTGTAAGTAAATTCATATGGAGAAATAAAAAGTCAAGAATTTCCAGGAATTTAATGAAAAGAAGTGCAAAAGAAGGTAGCTTAACCCTACCTGATCTAAAATTTTATTATAAAGCACCAGTCATCAAAACTGTTTGGTATTGGCTAAGAAACAGAGTGGTGGACCAATGGAATAGACTAGGTGCAATAGCAGGAAATGATTATGTAATCTGCTGTTTGATAAATGCAAAGAGTCCAGCATTGGGATAAAAACTCTCTTTTTGATAAAAACTGCTGAGAAAATCAGAAGTTAGTATGGAAGAAACTTATATTAGACCAACACCTAACACCCTTTACCAAGATAAGATCCAAATGGTTACAGGATTTAGACATAAAAAAACAATACTATAAGCAAATTAGAAGATCAAGGACTAGTCTACCTATCAGACCTATGGAAAGGGGAGCAGTTTATGACTAAGGAAGGGATGGAGAACATGAGCAAAAACAAACTAGATGATTTTGATTACATTAAATTAAAAAGCTTTTGCACAGATAAAACCACTGTAACTAAGATCAAAAGAAATGTAGTAAAGAGGGGAAACAATATTTACACTGATGATTCTGACAAAGGACTCAATTCTAATATATACAGAGAATTGAGTCATATTTTTAAAAAAATGCTATTCCTCAATTGACAAATGATCAAAGGACATGCAAAGGCAATTTATAGATGAGGAGATCAAAGCAATCTATAGCCATATGAAAAATTGCTCTAAATCATTAATTACTAAAGAAATGCCAATTAAAGCTTCTCTGAGGTACCACCTCACACCTCTCAGACCTGCCAATATCACCAGAAAGGATAATGATCATTGTTGGAAGGGTTGTGAGAAATCTGGGACACTATTACATTGTTGGTGGAGCTGTGAACTTATCCAAACTTTCTGGAGAGAAATTTGGAACTACACCCAAAGGGCAACAAAAATGAGCATACCCTTTGATCCAGCAATACCATTACTGGGTCTATACCATGAAGAGATGATGAAAAAAGGTAAAAACATCACTTGTACAAAAATATTCATAGCAGCCCTGTTTGTGGTGGCAAAGAATTGGAAATCAAGTAAATTTCCTTCAAATGGGGAATGGCTTAGCAAACTGTGGTATATGTATGTCATGGAACACTATTGTTCTGTTAGAAACCAGGAGGGATGGGAATTCAGGGAAGCCTGGATTGATTTGCATGAGCTGATGCTCAGTGAGATGAGCAGAACCAGAAAAACAATGTACACCCTAACAGCAACATGGGGGTGATGATCAACTTTTATTGACTTGCTCATTCCATCAGTGAAAAAATCAGGGACAATTTTGGGCTTTGTGTAATGGAGAATACCCTCTGTATCCAGATAACGAGCCATGGAGTTTGAACAAAGTTCAAGGACTATTCCCTTTAATTTAGGGAAAAAACCAGATATCTTATTGTCTGGTCTTGTTATCTCTTATACTTTTTTCCCATTCCTTAAGGATATGATTTCTGTCTCATCATAATCAATTTGGAACAATGTACAACAGGGAAACAAAGTAATGACTGACAGATTGCTTTCCATGGGGGGGCAGTAAGTTTGGGGTAAAAATTGTAAAACTCAAATAAAATCTTTAATAAAAGAAAAAAAAAGCAGAATTGACCAGATGGAAAAGTAGATACAAAAGCTCTCTGTACAAAATAATTCCTGAAAATGTATTATGTAGCTAAGGGAAGCTGATGACTGTGAGAAATCAAGAAACAAGAAAAAAGAACAAGAAAATGGAAAACAAAAAGTGTGAAATATCTCATTGCAAAACACAACTGACATGGAAAAATAGACCAAGAAGAATTAATTTAAAAAGTATTGGTGTATCTGAAAGTAATGACCAAAATAAGAGCCTGGACTTCATTTTTTCCTAAGAAATAATTCTGGCGAACTGCCCTGATATTCTAGAAACAGAGAGCAAAATAGAAATCGAGAGGATCCATTGTTCACCTCCTGAAAGAGATCCTAAAATGAAAACTTCCAGGAATATTAAAGTCAAATTTCAGAACTCCCAAATCAAGGAGAAAATGATCCAAGCAGCCAGAAAACAAAGAAACAAAAAAACTAATTCAAGTATCATGAAATAACAGGAAAACACAAGATTTAGCAGCCTCTACTTTAAGGAATTGAAGGCCTTGTAAATATGATATTATGGAAGGAAAAAGAGCTTGAATTGCAACCATAAATCTCCACCCCAGCAAAACTGAATATATTCTTCCTGGGGAAAGGATGGATATTCAGTGAAATAGAGAACTTTTATAGTTTTCTGATGAAACAATGAGTATTGAAAAGAAAGTTTGATCTTTCTTCTATCACACGAAGTTCAATTTCCATCTGTGCTTTGCATGGTCCAAATGTAGAGCTTTACATTCTGTTTGGAGGAGGGGGGAGGGAGAAAAAACTTGCAAAAAAAAGCATGATTGGTTAAAAACTACCCTTGTATGTGGTTAGAAAAATAAAATTAACTATTTAAAGAGAAAAACAAGATACTTTGATCTTCAGATACATGACTGAGATGAAGCATAGAGAAGGTGGATGGGGAGATCAAATTTGAAGGAACTAAATGGTGATGAACTGCTTGTATTCCTGCTTGGGAATCTGATAACTCATGAATCTTCTCATTTATTAGGGAAGTTAGAAAAAGCATACATAGACAAGGCACAGAAGGGAATTGGGTTTGAAAGTATAATATGTTAAAAAGTTGGAGTCAATGGGGGAGAAAGGAATATCCTGTGAGAAAGGGAAAAGAGAATCAAAAGGAGATAATTATTTCATATAAAAGAGTTAAGGAAAAACTTTTGTCATGGAGTAGAGAAGAGGGGGGAGCTGAGGGGAAGTGAGTGAGCCATACTTTCATCAGAAGCAACTCAAAGAGGGAATAACATATACCCTCAATTGGGTATAGAAATCTGTCTTACCCTAGAGGAAAATCAGAGAGGAAAGGGATGGTAGAAAGGGGACACGGGGAGGGGAGGGAGGATAGAGAAGATAAAAGATAAGAAATATTGTGGAAGAGGATAGTCAGATACAAAACACTTTTGAGGAGTGACAGGATGAAAGGAGAGAGAGAGAGAATAGAATAAGTAGTTATATGGGGAATAGGATGGAGGGAAATAAAGTTAGCTATAGCAACTATGGGAAAAATATTGAAGTAATTTTTCTGATGGATTTATGATAAAGCATGCTTTCCATCCCAAAGACAGAACTGTTGGTGCTTGAATAGACTATAGCATAATTTTTTTTCTTACCTTATTTTTCTGGGGCTCTGACCACATTCAGATCCTAATCACAGTCTAGGCCACCCATAGAAAAGTAGGGCCTCCCCACCTCAGCCCCATGGTAGAGGGGTGTGTTGTGGTCATTCACAGACCAGGAGAGAAGACACAGTTTCACACACTGAAATCCCTGTGAAGGGGGTGTTCCAATAATACTCAAAAGCACAGAAAGCCCCCAAGACCAGACACAGGCTAGGAAAATGAGTAAACAGAGGAAAAAAAGAGGAGCACCATTGAGAAATACATTATGATCCCAAGAAGGATCAAAATACTCAGTCTGAAGATGAGGACATACAAGCTCCTGAATCTAAAGACTGAAATAAAAATGGAAATTGGCCTCAGGCAATGACAGAGCTCAAAAAAGATTTTTAAAATCAAGTGAGGGAGATAGAAAAATTTGGAAAGAAAATGAGAGAGAGATGCAAAAAAACATGAAAAAGAAGTCAGCAGCTTAGTCAAGGAGATCCAAAATATGGTGAAGAAAGTACCATGTTAAAAACCAGTATAGGTCAAGTTGATAAAACAGTTCAAAAAGTTACTGAGGAGAAGAATGCTTTAAAAAGCAAAATTGGCCAGATGGAAAAAGAGATAGCAAAGCTTTCTGAGGAAAACAAATCCTTCAGAATTAGAATGGAACTAAAGGAATCTGCTGACTTTATGAGAAGTCAAGATACAATACTTCAACACCAAAAGAATGAAAAATTAGAAGAAAATGTGAAACATCTCATTGAAAAAACAACTGATCTGGAAAACAGATTCAGGAAAGATAATTTAAAAAGTATTGGGATACCTGAAAGCCATGATCAGGAAAAGTACCTTAACTTCATTTTTATAGAAATCCTATAGGAAAATTGCCCTGATATCCTAGAAGCAGAGGGCAAAATAGAGATTGAGAGAATCCACTGATCTCCCCCAGAAAGAGATCCAAAAATAAAAAACAACCCCCAGCAATATTATAGCCAAGTTACAGAACTCCTGAGTCAAAGATAAAATATTACAAGCAGCCAGAAAGACACAATTCAAATATTGTGGAGCTGCAGTCAGGATCACACAAGACTTCGCAGCAACGACATTAAAGGTTCGTAGGGCTTAGAATATAATATTCCAGTAGGCAGAAGAGCTCAGAATACAACTGAGGATCAACTACCCAGCACAACTGAATGTCCTCTTCCAGGGAAAAAGATGGACTTTTAATGAACCAGGGGAATTTCAAATGTTCCTGTTAAAATGTCCAGAGCTGAACAGAAAGTTTGATCTTCAAATACAGGACTCACGTAGAAAGTGGAGGAGAAGGGTAAAATATGAGGGACTCGATGATGAACTACATGAATTCCTGCATAGAAAAATGATACTGATAATACTCATGAAAAACTTCTCATTTAATAGAGTAGGTAGAAGAAGCTTTTATAGATGAAGCACAGGAGAGAGCTGAATTTGAAGGTAATATATATTGTAAAAGTGGAGCCAATGGGTAAAAGGGAAATATAATGGAAGTAACAGAAAAGAGAAGTGGAATAGGTTAAGATATTTCATATAATAAGATTTTTTAAAATTATAATGAAGTATTGCAATGATATGGAAGGGGGAAGACTAGGGAGAATGAGGGAACCTTTGATCTCATCAGAAGTGGCTTGGAGAGGAAACAGCATATATTCTCAATGGGGTATAGACATCTAGAGTAAGAAGGAGAGAAGGGGGATGGGGGAAAGTGGGGATGTGTGTTATGGAGGAGAGGGTAAACCATAGGGGAGAGTGGTCAGATAAAACATATTTTCTTTTTAACTTCTTGCAATGGGCTGCAATACTATTATATATAACGTAATTTGTTCAACCATTCCCCAAATGATAGGAATCCCTTCAATTTTCAATTTCCAATTCTTTGCCACTACAAAAAGAGATGCTATGAACATTTTGGATCACGTGAGTCTTTTCTAATTTTTTGCAATTTCTTCTGGATATAGACCTAGAATTTGAATTGTTCAGTCAAAGGTTATGAACAGCTTCAATATTGATTATCTTCCCTTTTTTGCCATTTGATACATGTGAGATGATACCTAAGAGTTGTTTTAATTTGCTTTTTTTAATTAATAATAATTCAAAACATTTTATATGATATATATAAACTTTATATATATAAATATATATAAAGCATATATATACCATATATATTTATATATAATATATATTATATATAAAAACTTTAATTTCTTTATTTGAAAACTGTATGAGGGGCAGCTAGGTGTCACAGAGGATAGAGCACCTGGAGTCAGGACAACCTGACTTCCAATCTGGTCTCAGACACTAAATAATGCCTAGTCATATGACCTTGGGCAAGTCAACTTAACCCCATTGTCTTAATTAAATAAAATAATAACAAAAGAAAACTATCTATTCATATCCTTTGACCATTATCAATTGGGAAATTATTTGAAATCTAAATTTGATGCAATTCTCTGTATTTTAGAAATGGGACCTTTATGAATACCCCTACCTGTGAAAATTCCTTCCCAGCTTTCTGTTTTCCTTCTAATTTTGGCAGCATTAGTTTTATTAGTGCAAGACCTTTTTTTAAATTTAATATAGTCAAAATAATCCATTTTTTATATTTATAATGTACTGCTGATCATAGAGTTGTTCACTTTTCCATAGATCTGACAGAATATTTCTTAGTCTATTAATTGACCTATGATGTTGCATTTTATGTGTAAATCCTGTACCCATTTTGATCTTATTTTTATATAGGTTGTTAGATGTAGATCTATGCCTAGGTTTTGCCATACTATTTTCTAATTTCCCAACAATTTTTGTCAAATAGTAAGTTCTTATCCCAGTTGCTAATATTTTTGAGTTTATCAAACATTAGATTACTGTTGACATTTACTGTTGTTTA
This sequence comes from Macrotis lagotis, assembly GCF_037893015.1. Lineage (NCBI taxonomy): Eukaryota > Metazoa > Chordata > Mammalia > Peramelemorphia > Peramelidae > Macrotis > Macrotis lagotis. The sequence goes on from NC_133659.1 coordinate 83,339,111, forward strand.
CTCTATTTCTTAGCCAGTACCAGCCAGTTTTTGATGACTGTTGATTTATTGTATAGTTTTAGATCTGGTAGAGCTAAACCACCTTCACACACACACACACACACACACACACACACACACACACACACAAACACACACACATTTTCATCAGTTCCCTTAATATTCTTGTCTTTTTTGTTGGTCCAGATGAATTTTGTTATTATTTTTCTAGCTTGGTAAAATAGTTATTAGGTTGGTTTGTTACTTTGCTAACATTGGTTGATTACTTTGATTGGTATGGCACTGAATAAGCAATTTAATTTTGGTAGAATTTTCATTTTCTTTATATTAGCTTGACCAAACCATAAGCAAATCATATTTTTCCAATTGTTTAGCTCTGACTTTATTTGGGTTTGATGTGCTTTGAAATCCTGTTCATACAATTTCTGGTATTGCCCTAGGAAGAAGATTCTAAATTATTTGACACTGTCTGCAGTTGGAATTTCTCTTTCTATCTCTTGCTCTTGAGCTTTGTTGTTCATATATAGAAATGCTGATAATTTATGTGGGTTACTTTTGCATCCTGCTACTTTGATGAATTCTTTTTGTCAATTGTTTCAGGGAGTTTTTAGGATAATTTTCTCAGGTTCTTTAGTATAATATCATATCACCTACAAAGATTGAAAGCTTTGCTTCCTCATTGCCAATTCTGATTCCTTCAATTACTTTTTCTTCTCTTATTATTGAAGAAAACATTTCCAATACTATATTGAATAGTAAAGGGTATCCATGTTTTACCCCTGTTTTTATTGGAAATGCTGTGAGTTTATTTTCATTACATATAATATTTGTTGGTGTTTTAGACAGATATCGCATAGTATTTTAAGGAAAATTCCATTTGTTCCTATATTTTCTAGTGTTTTTAATAAGAATGGATGATGAATTTTTTCAAAAACTTTTTCAACTTCTGAGATAATCATATTTTTGTTGGTTTTGCTTTTGATGTGCTCAATTATGTTGAATGTTTTACTAATATTTAACCACCCTTTCCTACCTGATATGAATCCTACCTGATTGTGTTGTACTATCCTAGTAATATCCAACTGTAGTCACTTTGGTAAAAATTTATTTGCATCAATGTTCATTAGGAAGATTTGTCTTTAATTTTCTTTGTCAGTTTTAGTTCTTCTCTGGTTTATCAGTACCATATCAGTACCATATAGATGTCATAAAAGGAATTTTGTAGTATTCCTTCTTCCCCTACGTTATTAATTAGTTTATGTAGAATAGTGATAAATTGTTCCTTAAATGTTTGGGATAATTTACTTGTCAATCTGTCTAGACTTGGAGGTTTTTTCTTATGGAGTTTATTATTTTATTTATTTATTTATTTATTCATTTTTTTTTGGTGGGACCTGTAGCTTTAAAGTCTGTACAGAAGCTTAATTTAGCTTTGTGAGGGGAAAATCTCTGGAAGCATTTTATCTTCATGCTGCTATCTCGGGCATGTTCCCATGTCTGAGAAGTCTCTTGGATAGTCAGTTTTACTGGATAGTTGATTCTCATTTGCAATCCAAACTCCTTTGCCTTCTAGAATATCATTTTCCAAGCTTTATGACCCTTTAATGTAAAAGCTGCCAAATCTTGTGTTATCCTGACTGTATCTCCATGATATCTGAATTTTTTTTCATTCTGGTTGCTTGTAATATTTTCCTCTTGACGTGGGAGTTTTGAAATTTGATTATAGTATTCTAGACAATTTTCATTTTAAGGACTTCTTTTAGTAGGTGATAACTGCTTTTTTTTTCAGTTTCTGTTTTACCCTCTGTTTCTTGGATTTGGCCAACTTTCCTGAATAATTTCTTGAAAAATGACAATTTTAGGCTGTTTTTTTTTATCATGATCTTCCAGCAGTTTAATTTTTATAGTAGCTCTCCTGAATCTGTTTTCCAGGTCAGTTGTTTTTTCAGTGAGATATTTCACATTTTCTTCAAGCTTTTCATTTTTTCAGTTTTGTTTTCTTGTTTCTTGATTTCTCACAAAGTCATTAGCTTCCCCTAGCTCCATTCTACATTTTAAAGAATTATTTTCTTCAGAGACCTTTTGTTTCTCCTTTTCTATTTTGACCAATTCTTCTTTTTAAAAGATTCTTCATTTTAAAAAGATTCTTGGCCTTTTGGACTGTTTTTTCCATTTGGCCCCAAGATATTATTATCTTCAGTATTTATTTATATCTTCTTCACCCAAGGTTCTGGCTTCATTTTCATGATTTCCTGTATCACTCTCATTTCTTTTCCCAATTTTTTCCTCTTCTTTTCTTACTTGATTTTCAACATCTTCTTTAGTTTTTCTATAGCCTGAGACCAATTCATATTTTTCTTGGAGACTATGTATGTAGAAATTTTGACTTTTTTTATCTTCTTCTGAGTGTGAATTTGATTCTCCATAGACACAAACAATTGTCTTTGGTTAGATTTTTTTATTCTTCTACTCTGCTCATTTTCCCAACTTATGACATGATTTTAACTCTTTGTTAAAAGTGGGGCTCTGGACTTCTGAAGTTAGGCACTGTGCTAAGGTCTCTTGGCTTTCCCTTAGAATTAATATGAATCAAGCCTCTTAACAGAACTGAAATCCACAAAATAAAGAAATAGGAAAAGAGAAGAATATCTAACAACGAAGTCTGTCTTAGGGGAACATGGGTGAACCTGGGGCAGAGAGCTGAGAGCCAGCACAAGGGCAGTGGGGTGAGATGCCGTACTAAGCTCAGAGAAACCTTGGAAGCTTTGGCTTTGTGAACAGACAGAGAGCGGCTCAGTGAACAGGGGAGCTCCAGTGCAGTGGCTAGACATCAATTCAGGCCAGTGCCAGGGCCCTATATTTTCAGTGGAGTCCCAAAGTTTCCAATTGAGCCCCCCCCCCCATTCCTATTAGAGAAAGGGAATCTTCTCAGAACAAACAGTAACAACCCAAACCCGCCCCCCCCCCCCTTGGCTCAGGTTTGGGCAGCAGATCTCTCTCAGTAGGGAGATAAAGTAGCCCAAGTGTCAAACCCACATTGTCCAAGGATAATTTAGATCCTGCTGCTCCCCCTAGCCCCCCCCCCAGGCCTAAGGAATGGACCAGAAATCAAGATCACAGGCACTCAAGAGAAAGCATCTAGTAACCCCTACTGGCCGGCCCACTTGGAGTTACTAAGCCCAGTGAGCAAAGTCTCTCATGTTTTCAAAACCAAACCTCTGTGAAACAGCCCCTCCCCCAAAACAAGATCTTAGGAAAATGAAAAAAAGCCCTCAGAAAGGGGGGGGGGCATTGAAAACTACTTTTAAGGCAAAGACCCTAACTCAGAGAGATCTAGAACTTCTGAGGAATATATGAATTGGTCTCTATCCCAGAAAGACTTCTTAAAAGAGACGAGGAAGGAGTTTAAAAATCAATTGGAAAATTTGGGAAAAGAAACTTAAGAAGAAATGAACACGTTGTACCAAGAAAACAAATCCTTAGAAAATACAGCTGGACAAATGCATAAAGAAATAATTCTCTCAAATCCTCAATTGGGCAAATGGAAAACTCCTCCAAAAATAGAACTAAACAATTGGAAAAGGAGTTGCAAAAGTAAATTAAGAATGGGGGAGGCTAGGTGGCACAGTGGATAAAGCACTGGCCCTGGAGTCAGGAGTACCTGGGTTCAAATCCAGTGTCAGACACCAAATAATTACCTAGCTGTGTGGCCTTGGGCAAGCCACTTAACCCCATTTGCCTTGCAAAAAAAAATCCTAAAAAAAGTAAATTAAGAAAATTATTTAAAAAAAGAATGGGAATCTATGGAATGGCCTCATGAGACAAGAAGAATTTGTGAGACAAAACCTAAAAATAAAAAAATAGAAGAAATTATAAAATACTTTATTGACAAAAACCAGTGACCTCCAGAATAGATCCAGAACAGACAATTTAAGAATCATTGATCTTCCTGAAAACATTGAAGCAAAATAAGCCTGGATTCAATATTACAGGATTTAGTGATGGAAATTGCCCTGACATCATGGAATCAGAGGGCAAAATAGTTATTGAAATAATACATCGATCCCATCTGGAAAGGGATCCCTAAATGAAAACACCAAAGGATATTGTGGTCAAATTACAGAACTATCAGATAAAAGAGAAAATCCTGTAAGCAGCCAGAAAGAAACAATTTAGGTATCAAGCAGCCACCATAAGGAATATACAGGATCTATTTGCATCAACATTAAGGGATCAAAGGACCTGGAATGTGATTTTCTAGAGAGCAAGGGAGCTTGGAATGCAGTCAAAAATCCACTATTTCGCCAAACTGAGCCTTTTCTTCCAGGATTAAAGATGGACATTTAATGAAATAGGAGATGTCCAACTTTTCCTGATGAAAAGACCAGAGCTAAATAGAAAATTTGGACTTCAAAGAGGAGACTCGAGAGACACATCAAAATGTAAAAAAAAGGGTAAAGAAAAAAACTGCTATCCAATAAGATGAAACTGGGAGAAAGACTCTTGAGAATTGTAACTCTATGAGAGAGAATATACTTAGCCAGAAGTGATGGACACTCATGACTAATCCATGAGTCTGATAAAATGATTCAAAAGCAATATCTACTTAAAAATGGGGGACAGCAAAGACTCAGGAGGATGGAGGAGATTGAATGGGGTAAATCATATTATATAAAGAGGTACAAAGGACCTATTGCAATAGAAAGGAAGAAGGTAGGAGTTGAGAACCACTTGAATCTTACTCTCATCAGACTTTGGCTTAAACTTAACATACAAACACACACTCAGTTAATTTGAGAAACTTATCTTACCTTTCAAGTATTAAAAGGGGAAAGGAGGAGGAGGAGGGAAGAAAAGCAGAACTAGCAGGAGGATGGGAAAGAAGAAGGGGCAAAGGAAAAGGGAAAAGAAAAGGGAGGGGGTTATAAGGGGGCAAACACACTGAAGGTGGTAGTATTCAGAAACAAAATATTGGGAAATATGGATAAAGTAAAAAAAAGGAGAAAAATACAAACAGATGGAAGAGAGCATGGAGGGCAATAAAGAGTTAGTAATTATTACTTTGAATGTGAATGAGATGAACTCTCCTATAAAATGTAAGCTAGTAGCAGAGTGGATTAAAAACCAGTCTCCTACAATATGCTGCTTACAAGAAACTCATTTAAAGCAGAGAGGTACATATAGAGTAAAGGCAAAAGGTTGGAGCAGAATATATTTTGCTTCAGCTGAAGTGAAAAAAGCAGGGGTAGCAATCCTTAACTCAGACAAAGCTTCTGCAAAAATTGGTATATTTAAAAGAGATAAGGAAGGAAACTATGTCCTCCCAAAAGGCAACATAGATAATGAAGCAATTTCAATACTAAATATGTATTCACCAAGTGGTATAGCATCCAGATTTTTAGAGGAAAAGTTGAAGGAGTTACAGTAATAGATAGAAAGCAAAACTCTACTGTGGGACACCTCAACCTCTGCTCTCAAATTTAGATAGATCTAACTATAAAATAAACAAGAATGAAGTTAAGGAGATTAAATAGAATGTTTAAAAACCTGAAAATGATAGACATTTGGAAGAAATTGAATGGGGATAGAAAGGAATATACTTTTTTTTCCTTCACTTCATGGCACTTACACACAAATTGACCATCTACTAAGGCATAAAAAACCTTAAAATCAAATGCAGAAAGGTGGAAATAGTGAATACAGCCTTTTAAGATCATAATGCAATAATAATCATATGAAATAATGAGCCATGTAGAGATAGACCTAAGACTGATAGGAAACTGAATAACCTCATTTTAAAGTAAGTGTGGCTCAAATAGCAAATTATAGAAAGAATCAATGATTTCATCCTAGATAATGACAATAAGGAGACAACATACCAAAACTTATGGAATATAGCCAAGGCAGTTGTCAGGGGATATATTATATCTTTAAATGCTTACATGAATAAATTAGAGAAAGAAGAAATCAGTGAACTAAATGTGCAACTGAAAATGAGAGAAAGAACAAATTAAAAACCCCTAGTTAAATTCCAAATTATAAATTCAAAAAATTAAAGGAGAAATTAATAAAATTGAAAAGAAGAAAACTATTAAACTAATAAATAAAACCAAAAGTTGGTTTTATGAAAAAATCCAATGAAATTGATAAAACTTTGGATTATTTGATTAAAAAATAAAGATGTAAACCAAATTATTAGTATCATAAATGAAAAAGGGTGAACTCACCATGAATGAGGAAATTAAATGAATAATTCACATTTCTTTTGCCCAACTGTATATTAATAAATTTGATACTCAAATAAACTGAATAAATATTTACAAAAATACAAATTGCCTAGGTTATATGAAAAGGAAATTAAATACCAAAATAACCCAATCTCAGGAAAAGAAATTCAACAAGCCATTATTGAACTCCCTAAGAAAACATCTCCAAGACCAGATGGATTCACAGATGACTTTTACCAAACACTGAAGTTAGAATTGGTTCCAATTCTACATAAAATCTTTGAAAAAATAGGTGAAGATGGAACTCTGCCTAAGAGTCAAAACAGAGAAAGACAATTATAGATCTACCTCCCTAATGAATATACTTGCAAAAATCTTTAATAAAATCTTAGCACAATGACTACAGAAAGTTATCAATAGGATAATAATGCACTATAACCAAACAGCATTTATCCCAGGAATGCAGGGTTGATTCAGTATTCAAAAAACTGTCAGTATAATTAACTCTATCAATAACAAACCTAGCAGAAATTATATGATTATCTCAATACATTCTGAAAAGGCCTTTGACAAAATGCAACACCCATTCTTATTAAAAACACTAGACAGCATAGGAATGAATGGATTGTTCTCAGAATGATTTGCAGTATCTATCTGAAACCATCAACAAGCATTATATGCAAAGGGGATAAATTAGAGGAATTCCCAATGACATCATCAGTGAAATGAGGATGCCCATTATCATCAATAACATCAATGTGTTAGAAATGTTAGCTTCAGAAATGAGAAGAAAATGAACGAAATTGAAGTAATTAGAATTAGGAAGGAAGAAACAAAACTCTAACTCCTTGCAGATGATATAATGGTATATCTAGAAAATCCTAAGACATCATCTAAAAAACTACTAGAACCAATTAGAAACTTCAGCAAAGCCACAGGATAGAAAATAAACCCTCATAAATCCTCAGCACATATATATATATATATATATATATATATATATATATATGTATGTATATATACACAGCAACAACAGCTAGGAAGAGAAATCCCATTCAAAACAACTTCAGACAATACTTGGAGGTCTACCTGCCAAGGTAGACTCAGAAACTCTATGAAAACACCTACAAAACACTTCTCACACAAATAAAATCAGATTTAAATAACTGAGAAATTATCAACTTTTCATGGGTAGGCCAAGCTAATTTAATAAAAATGACAATTCTACCTAAAAAAATTACTTTAATGAGTTAGAAAAAAATATAATAAATTCATATGGAGAAATACAAAGTCAAGAATTTCCAGGGATTTAATGAAAAAAAGTATAAAAGATGGTGGCTTAGCCCTACCAAATCTAAAATTACATTATAATCATCTGTCATCAAAACTGCCTGGTGTTGGCTAAGAACTAGAGTAGTAAATGAGTGGAATGGCCTAGGTGCAAAAGAGATAGCAGGAAATGATTATACTAATCTGCTGTTTAATAAACCCAAAGAATCCAAGTTCTGGTATAAAAACTCTCTCTTTGATAAAACCGGTTGAGAAAATTGTTAGTTTGGCAGAAACTTGGATTAGAACAACATCTCACACTTTATGCCAAGATAAGATCAAAATGAGTATAGGATTTAGACATAAAAAACAATATTAGAAGGAAATTTGGAGATCATGGAATAGTTTGCCTATCAGATTGATGGAAAGGGAAGCACTTTATGACCAAGGAAGAGATGGAGAACATAATTAAAAACAAACTCGATAAAATTGATTACATTAAATTAGAAAGTTTTTGCACAAATAATGCCACTATAACCAAGATCAAAAGAAATGTAGCAAATTGGGAAACAATTTTTACAACTAGTATTTCTGACAAAGGACTCATTTTTAAAATATTTAGAGACCCGATTCACATTTATAAAAGAACCCAAACCATTCCCCAATAGACAAATGGCCAAAGGGTATGCAGAAGTAATTTACAGATGAAGAAATCAAAGCAATCCATAGTCATATGAAAAATTGCTCTAAATCATTACTTATTAGTGAAATGCAAATTAAAGCATCTCTGAGGTGCCAACTCACAATTCTCAGACTGACCAATATGACCAGAAAGGATCAATGTTGAAGGGATGTAGTAAATCTGCGACACTGGCGCATTATTGGTGGAGCTGCGAACTGATCCAAACTTTCTGGAGAATAATTTGGAATTACACCCAAAGGGCAATAAAAAGTACATACCCTTTGATCCAGCAACACTACTATTGGGTCTATACCCTGAAGAGATCATGAAAAAGGATATGAAAATCATATGTTCTAATATATTCATAGCAGCCCTCTTTGTGCTGGCAACAAATTGGAAATTGAGTGAATGCCCATCAATTGGGGAATGTCTAAACAAATTGGGTATATGTACATTATGGAACACTATTGTTCTATTAGAAATCAGAAAGGATGGCAACTCAGAGAAGCTTGGGAGGATTTGCATGAAATGAAGCTCAGAGAGATCAGCAGAACAAGAACATTGTATACCCTAACAGCAACATGGGGTTGATGATTAATCATTAATTGAATGTACTTGGTCATCTCATAAGTGTAAGTTTTAGTATGTCTGCTATGGAGAATACCATTTGTATCCAAAGAAAGAATTGTTGAGTTTAAAGAAAGACAAAGACTATTATCTTAATTAAAAAAAAAAGTTATTATGTAATTTTGTTATCTGTTATATTTCATTTTTTCCTTAAGGATATGATTTTTCTCTCAACATATTCAGTTTATATATCATGGAAACAATGTTAAGACTATAAAACTGCCTTCGGTGGGGGGTGGGATGAGTGAAGCAATATTAGAGGGGAAAATTTTAAAATTCAGTAAAAATAAAAATCATTTTAAAAAGAAAAAAAGGCATTGGTCTCTGCTTTCAGGGTGGAGGACATACTCCCAAGCTTCTGAGGGTTTTTGAAGCTATTTTCAGGGATACCTGCCAAGGACCTGCAAGTTCTCAAATCCTCCAAGTTCGTATGAGAGGTTTTGACTACTCTCTTATACTGTGCTCTGGTCTACGGATGAGCATTACCTCTGAGAGTCCGCGCTAACTCAGTGTTACTGCTTCTTTTCTTGAGACTGGTGCTCCAGACTTGGGTCAGAGTCCTCCCTGAGAGACAGCAAAAAGACTTCTGCAATCTCCTTAAAGCCCCCTACTGTCTTTAGCCTGAGAACTCTAGAAACAGCTGCTGGTGACTCCCCTGGTCTGTTCCTGCTCCCTTGGGACCAAGTCTGATCTGAGGCCTTCACTGGGCTGGACTCTGCTCTCCCTTTTGTGTAGTAGAGTTTTCCAACTGCCTTTCCTAATTGACCTTGGCAAACCTTGGACTGAGAGGTCTGGAAACCGCCACCAATGCCATTGACCCATGGTCAATTCCTGATTGTCTGCATTCAATTCACTCTAGTGTGCTGTGGGTTGTTTCGTGGGTCCTTTCTAACCCAGGTACAATAGAACCTTCCCACACATCTTCCAAGTTGCATTGGGCTTGAAAATGGTTTCATTCAGTCTTTTTGTGGTTTCTGTCAATCTATAATTGATTTGTCTCATTATTTAAAGATATTTGGAGTGGGCTGGGGCAGAGCCTTTATTTTGCCTTCTCGATTCCACCCAAGATCAAATAATTTAATGAACAGAAAGCACTTTACAAACATTATAATGTTATATAACTGCTAGATATTATTAATATTGATTTTATTGTTAACAATTTTCAGTGTTATAATGTTTTTCTTGTTTTTGCATAAATGTTATTTAACATAATTTGCAGGAAGTGAATTTATTTGTTATAAGGATAAGTATTTTAAATATACAAAGTTTTAAAGTATATTTCACATTTTTCTAAAACTGAAGTAAAATAGGAGGCGGCATACCAAAGATTATTAGAGATAGTCAAATTAAAAACAGATTTTCAAATGAAATATTTCTGCTCACTTTCATTCTGATAGCAATAGAAATGCTTGTTTTGCTAATTTGTTTTCATTTCACATCCTTCCTTAGATGTAGTCAAATTTTTAGTCCTGTCCTACTCTTCTTGACCCCATTTTGAGTATTTTGGCATTTTTATTTTTGCAAAGATACTGGAGTTTTTTGACATTTCCTTCTGTAGCTCATTTTATAGATAGGAAAGTGAAGCAAATAGGGTTACTTGCTGAAAGTCATAAAACTAGTAAGTATCTGAGGTCAGATTTGAGTTCAATCATTTAGGGAAAAAAAATGACAATAATTTAGAAAAACTATCTCTCCCTTTCCCCCAACCACATGTGTGCACTCTCTCTCTCTCTCTCTCACACACACACACACACACACACACACACACACACACACACAGACAAGCACACATTGCCCATACAGATTTCACATTCAGGTCCCTTATATTTTATAAACAATCTAATTTACCCAGACAGTTCTTGATTTGGGATAAAGGAATATTATTCTATTCTTTTACCACTTTCAGATTTAATAATATACTGATAATAAGAATGACACTATTTGCTAAATTTCAAGAGGAATTTTCTTATCACTTGTTCTAAGCAGCAAGGAATTTATCTTGCAAGTTCACAGTATTTGCTTGCATAAGAAGAAAACTGGTTACCAAAAATAAGTATTGTCATGTATGAGTAATAGTTACTCCCCAAATAAAGAAAATAATTGTAATTGTCAGGGTTTGATGTGAAAATTAATTTGTCAGAATTACTGGTTGTTTTGGTTTATTTGTTTGTTTGTTCTTTTTTCCAGCCTCTTGTTCTTGTATCTGATTGAGGCAGGTATTTATAATTACATGCAATAGTGCACAGTGTCCTCCTTTCTCCCTGATAGCAAGGTTTAATGAATTTCATTATTCTTTTTTTAATTTACATACTCTTACAGAATAAAGATCCCCAAATCATTAACTAATTTGATAAGTCTGAAATACCAATTCAATTGTCTGGTCCCTGGAGATGCTCAGATATCTTGTTCAAACACCTCTTAACTTAGTTTCTTAATTAGATACACCTTGATGGATAGATTTTTGTATCATAGTCTCAGAAGGGCAGGGAATCAGTCAAATTGTTATGACAATTTAGGAAGCTTAGATTAAAAGTTCTTTCTTAAAATAATCAAATAACTGCCATTTTTAAGGAGCCTCATATTCCATTCAGAGTGAAAGAAGAAAAAGAAATATATATGAAATAGTATGTTGTACAATTGATTAGTTTGGAACATTTTAATGAAAAATAAAAACTGATAAAATATGAAGAAATTTAGAAGACAGTAAAGTATCTAAGTGCATAGAATGCTGGGGTGGGAGTCAGAAATTCCTGAGTTTAAATCTGGCGTCTGACATTTCCTAGTTGTGTGACCTTGGGCAAGTCTCTCAAATTCTTTTTGTCTATATCCATGAAGAGATGACTGAACAACAGCAACAATTTATATGAAATACATTTTATTTGGTTTTATAAACAAGTGCATTTTAAAATTAATTAGATTTAAAGGCAAATATTTGATTGAAAAATGATGAAATCAGGGCAGCTAGGTGGTGCAGTGGATAGAGCACTGGCCCTGGAGTCAGACAATAATTACCTAGCTGTGTGACCCTGGGCAAGTCACTTAACCCCATTGACTTGCCAAAAAAAAAACCCCAAAATAAACAAGTCAAACCATTAGTATTTATCAAATGACCTTCATGAGTCAAATCCTGCGATAAACCTTTACAAATCTTGCTTTTCCTCAACCAATCAATAATACAAATTATAAAGCATCTACTATATTCCAGGCATTATAGTAAGCTCTGGGAATGCAAAAAGAGACAAAAGATAATTCCTGTCTTTAAGGACCTTACAAAGAAATGGTGGAACTAATATTATAATGGGGATACAGCATAGAAACAACACTGTGAAAATATAGAGGTAAAAAGAAGATAATCTTAGAGAAAAAAGCATGAAAATTATGGTGGAATAGAAATAGTTTCTGGCAAAAGGTAGAATTTTAATGTAATTTATATTTGAAGGAAGCCAGAGAAGCTAGAAGGCAAAGATTAGTATGAAGATAATTCCAGGCAACAGAGACAGTAATTGCAAATAGATACAGTAGATAAATTATATTTCATTAGGAAGAGCAAGGAAGTGATTATCATTAGATTGTAGAGAAAATGGAGAGAAGTAGATTTGAAGATTTTGAAGATGAAATGGAACCAGATAAAGAAGGGTTATAAAAGTCAGATGATGTTATATTTGAAACATATATGAATTACAATTTTTCATTTATATCTAAACCAAGCTGTAATTTTTTTAATCAATCAAAAATTAAATTAGATTGTCATTGAAAATACAAATTTAAAGGTAAATATCATTCTCCAATTATACTATTTTTATATTAGGATTATGATAACTTATTTCTAAAGTGCTTTATGCAGATCTCAATATATGTTCACCTCCCTTTTGAAAGGAAGAATGGTGTGTGTCATTTGCGTCATTTTGCAGATCAAAAAAAATGAAACCAAGAGAGACCTATTTTCCAGGTTCACAAGACAAGTAAGAGTTGGAACAAAGATTCAACAGTTAGTGGTTCAACTCCAAGTCCATTACTCTTTCTAAAACATTGGATTATACAGTGCAATGCATTTTGAAATTTGAGTAGAAACCTAACAATAATGAAAGGCAACAATGAAAAAAAGTATCTCACTTGATCTCTTAACTAATGTGTGAGGGAGGTACTTCAGTCCTACTGAGGAATGAAGTTCTAAAATATAGTACTTAACAGCACGATGATTAAAGATAAGGCTTAAAACTTATGATGGAAAATATCCATATCCTGAAAAATAGCTAAGGAATTGGACATCAGAACAAATCAGACTATTTTCACCTTTTAAAACAATTTGCTTTGTGTTTTTCTTTTCCTTCTCATGCTTTTGCCTTTTATTCTGATTTTTCTGGCAACATGACTAATATGGAAATATGGTTAAATAGTTAGATATGAATAATCTTTATCGAATTACTCAAGAGGAGGGAAAGAGGAAAGGTAGGAAGGAAAAATATTAAACAAAATCTTACAAAAATGAATGCTGAAAACTATACTTTAAATTGGAAAAAATGAAAAGAAAAAAGAAAGATTTATTGACTTAGAAAATAAAAAAGTGAGTATGTAGTTCTACCATTGCATACAATCATAATTGTACTAAATTAGTCATCATGTACTGTACAGTATATTCAAAATCATTTAAGCACATATGGGTTTGGATCTCTCTCTCTCTCTCTCTCTCTCTCTCTCTCTCTCTCTCTCTCTCTTGGTTTTTGCAAGGTAATGGGGTTAAGTGGCTTGCCCAAGGCCACATAGCTAGGTAATTATTAAGTGTCTAAGGCTAGATTTGAACTCAGGTACTCCTGACTCCAGGGCTGGTGCTCTATCCACTGAACCACCTAGCTGCCCCCATGGATCTCTTTAAAATGACACATTGTATTACATAGCAGAGGATAAACTAAACGAATATTTTCTTCTTCACTATTACAATTGAGGTATTATTTAGAAGGAATAAGATTGTTACTAATATATCTCAAATAGATGAAGACAACAGTAGCAAGAAAAGTTTCTGTCAGGACCAACTAGATTATTAGGAGAAAATATATATACATATATATATATATATATATATATATATATATATATATATATATATATATATATATATTTAGGTTTTTGCAAGGCCAATGGGGTTAAGTGACTTGCCCAAGGCCACACAGCTAGGTAATTATTAAGTGTCTCAGGCCAAATTTGAACTCAGGTACTCCTGACTCCAGGACCAGTGCTCTATCCACTGTGCCACCTAGCCTCCCCTTAAGAGAAAATATTTTGAAAAGAATTTACATATAAATGTGATATTGTTAAACAGCAATCATGTCACCTCATAACTTCTACTTTTTTCCCACTTGCCCACAAGGAAACAGAAACAAAAGAAGTCATAGGTAACTCAGGATCAGTCTTCTCTATAGTATCAGGAATTCCAAGCAGCTCAACTAAGATTGAAACTTTCTATAATAGTCCAGATAAACTAAATATCTGGGGGAATGATGAAGATGAGTTTGTAAATTCACAGTCCAAAGGGAGATTGCTCATCATGCTAGGCCTATGTTTCATATATATATATATATAATCAATGGATATTGCATGACTACATGATGACTAAGTAAAGATTCTTCTTGTGTCTATACTCATACATATTCATACAGATAAAGATATATTTTCTTTTTCCTTCCATCATCTATTGTACAATTAGGTTCTGATAACATAAATGTGTATAAAATGTGACTCCACTTAATACATAATAGTTTCCATTTTTTATAGAGGATCAAAAAGTTTTGCAGTGAATTGGTCTATGAATATTTCTTAACAGACATTATATGGTTGATATTTTGCAACATACTGGAGATTTAAAAATAAAGAAAAGAAACCCTGAGGCCAGTATTCTCTTACTGAATTGAAAGTTTGATATTTCTGATGTCAAGTATAGATCTCTTATCTATTATGTTTTCAGTAAATTTATCAATGAAACTTTTTTTCTTTAAAATGGTGATTAAAATAAATGTGTTTAAAGGGTATTTTAGAGAATAATAATAAAGGCAAAAAGGAGAGTTTCTAATTATTTTAGTTAACCTAAACTTAAGCAATGTCATATGACCTTTCTTCATTAGAATTTTCTCTTTATTTTGATATATGTATGTATGTATATAATGTATATATGTGACTATTAGATCTCTCCTAAAGTCTATTTTCATGCCTCACCAGGATAAAACATATGGTGATATATGGAGATAAACTTAAATTTTCTTAGACTGGAATTGAATCTTTATACCAAAGTTTGAGTATTGCCTTCTACTATTATTATTATTATAACCATTATTGTTGCTAACTGAATAATCCTTCAATATGATCCTAACAGATTGATAATTTAAATTGCAAGTGAGAGCCATAGAAGTTGTCTGTGAAAAAACTATAATATATAAATATAATATATAATATATATATATATATATATATATATAAGAACACATTTATTTATGGAAAATATATACACACAATTGCATTCAGAACCATAAATATATATGCATACTGAATTAAATGCTTCTCCACTAATGAGAATGACAAGATCTTAGAAGTAACCTAATTTACAGGATTCTCCCTCTCACTTTTTTTTAAAACCTTCTCATCTATTCTTCCAGTCCTAAAACCTGAGACTTGCATTATTTTTGCGATTTTTAAATAAAACCTTCATTCTTTGCTGTCTTTTGGTTTTTTAGAACTTAACAGGAATCTAAATTGTTTGTGTTTTACGTGCACATTCTATTGCAGAAGATAAAGGTTGGAAATCGGATAGTGGAAGGAAATAAGTAAAAGGAAATGTTTCCAAACATTTAATATTTAAACTCTAAACATTTCCATTAGTAATGGCTTGATAATAGATGAACATCCCTCTCTTCTCTACAAGTATTTCTTTTATTTATTTACTTATTTCCCTATATGTTATCTTCTTTAATGAAATGTGTCATATGAATATAGGTTGAAACTATTTCTACTCTTATATTGTTATCCACGTACATATAAATATATCTATATTTAGATATGTAATATGTTGTCCGAGCAATATAACACATAATATATAAATATATGTATGTATATATATATATAAATTTATATAAATATGAAGAAATATACTAATTTTGATTGTTTTGTGTAAGTGAAAAGGAGAAAGACTGGTCAAGAAATTGTACAATTTTATTGACTGTCAATGATGTGCTCACAAACTTCCAATAAACAGTTTTCCTCATCAGAATGGGGAAAACATTTAAAAAGTTTAGTAATTACCCCATGCCAATCTTTCAAATTATATAAAATTAATAAAATAGTGATAGCAAATGATAGGAAGCCTAAGTAATTCCTAAAAGGGCATAGTAAACGATTACTTTAGAAAAAATTAAAAAAAATTTAATATATATATATGTCTTTTCCCCTCCTCCACTGTCCACACATAATATGGAATATAAATTTCCATATTCAGTTGAGATACTAGTGGATTTCTACTTAATTGATCAAGAAAATGACCACCATTTTCTTTCTTTTTTTTTTTAAAGTTTTTGCAAGGCAAATGGGGTTAAGTGGCTTGCCCAAGGCCACACAGCTAGGTAATTATGAAGTTCTGAGGCCAGATTTGACCTCAGGTCCTCCTGACTTCAAGGCTGTTGCTCTATCCACCGCACCACCTAGCTGCCCCTCACCATTTTCAAAATAATCATTTTGTAATGTGCTTGGGCAGAAAATTATCTAAAGATGTACTGAAATTCTATTAAAGCAAGTCTGTCTAATCTGTGGCCCATGGGCCACATGCAGCCCTCAAAGTCTGTTCATGTGAACTGCATCATGTAACCAGAACATAAAGGAACTGATGAATGCAGGAACCAATGTTGCAACATCACAGGCCAGTTTAACCAATAGCTAACATGGCTCAACTTTTTCATATAACTAACATTGTGTGGTCTCATTGACTGTCAGAAGCTTTTTTTATTTTTCTTTTTTCTTTTGCAAAAGATAGTTAGAAAATAGTATCTTTATTAAAAATATGATTAATCATAATTTCACCAGAGAACTTTATAATAAACAACATCAATTGCCATTTTATCTTTGGGAATAGTTTTCAAGACTTTAGAAAACACTAGCTACATTTCAGTATATTTGCTACTCCATTCTCAATTGACATCCTCATGTTCTTTCAAAACTTTCCATTAGAATGTATAATCTTTCAAGCAGATATGCAAGTTAAAGAAAAAAATTATTCAAGTATCTTTATTGGACTTTTATAAGTTGTACTGATATAAAGGAGATTTCATGAATATATCCTGCTCTTGTCATCTTTTGGAAAGTACTTATATATTTGTGAACAACTTTTTCCCCCCACAGGAAGCATTACATTAATATAAATAAGTACATAGATTTCAGATGAAAAATTTAAAAATATACTTTGCATTACTACAGTTTGGATCAAAGCAGATATAGAAACCATTTATTGAAAAAGCAGGCTCAGTATTAACATTAAAAATGGTTTGTTCTTGTTTTTTTTTTGTAACATGGTAGTATGGGTTACATTGTAGTCATAAGTGAATATTGAATTCTTTATGCCGAATTTGGCAATATTTTGTTGGGCAATGTGGCCTAGAAAAACTAAAAGATTGAACACTCATACATTAAAGGCATATGACCTACTTATTTTCAGTGTCAAGAAAATACCTTCATTTACTGTAGGAAAGTGGGGCATATAATAAAAGGCAGAAATCACAGTTCCATGGAAAACAAGAAATATGTTTGATTGCTGAATTAGATTTAATTTATATGTCTGCAATTATTTAAGTAGAAGAGAAAATAGTAAAATGCAATCAACTATCAGAATAGTTAAATCAAAATGATTCATCTGTATATCTCTTTACAAAGTAATCAGTCTTAGGAGCGTCCAGATTTTTTATTGAATATTCACTATTAAAGTTAAGTGTGGTGACATGTTATTTTTACATTTGCTAAAATGCCAATAAAATGCTTCCTCTTTGAAACATGGTATGCATTAATTTATAATTTAATCATGCATGCATGTGTGTGTAGTCTAATATTTTTTAAACAGAAAACAATATTTAAAATTTGATACATAAACATGTACAATGTGCCCAGAAGAGGAAGTTCCTTTTCTCTTGTGATGTTCAAGCAAAAAATTTGACAATTACTTATCTATTATACTATATGGGAATAGCTTTTGTGTATGTGTTGGACTAGAAGTCTACTGAAATCTGTTTTACCCCTGAAATTCTGTGATTCTTTAAGCAAGAATGGAAAATTTCCTCTAAGACACTTTATTGACAACTTCTATTTACATTTAAGATGTTTGCATAAAAATTTTTGCATCCCTGGACACTGGGCAAGTAGGATAGAGTAGGGAAAGACAATTCAATTATGCATTCATGAAGAATGGAGCTAGTGAAAGTGGACTAAATCTGAGATTAGATAGAGAATGCATCTAACAACTTTCCTGTGACAATTAGCAAAAGGGGTCAATTTTATAATATGTGAAGGGGAAATGTCTTCTGAGAACTTACCAAGTGCTTACAAAAACTCACAATTTTTTTTCTTTCTGCCAATTCAAATTTATGTATGCATCCTCTCAGTATAAAATCAACTCTCCAATGGAATAGAAGGCAAAAAGTTTAGAGACATAAGTAAATGGAAAATCGTAATGTCTCCAATGACAACAAGTTTAAATGTGAAACAGATTTAGGGAAGACAGTAGCAAATTATATTGAGAAATAAGATCATAAGATCTTAGACTGAAAGATAAAGAATCTGAGGCTCATAGAGGTTAATTGACTTATCTGATGTCATAAAGATATCACAATTCAAATATAAATTAAGAACCTCCATCCCATGTCAAAGAAAATAGTCTTTCTCTATGAAAATATCCTTATGGAATCTTAGAACATGGCAAAGTTGGTTATCCAGGCTTGTTGTTCAGGATAGACCATAGCAGGACATATAAATCTACAGTTCTTTTGAACATGTGGAAGTTGATAAATTAGTGTAGAGAGTGCTATTTCCACTTTTTGTCAATAGAACCAAATTTTACAATCTCTCCAATCTGTAAAACAGTGCATTTGCATATCTTCCACAAGTCTTTGTATCAGTTATACAAAAATCCATAATAAATATTAATATATTTTACTCTTTAATTTATATAACTGCAAAGACAATTCTCATTATACAGTTGATTTCTCTCTACTCTAATAACAGTATTAACTCTGATCATTATTCATGAAATTTTGTCGTTTTAAGTAGAGAGAAATAGCCAAATAGAACATTCTTCAATATAATTTCTTACAGAAATTTTATTTTTGGCTTTTTTTGGTGGGGGGAAGAAATTGGTTTGCTCTTTGTTGAAATATTAGGATTCCAAGTCTGAAAATAAGATTCAAGTCAAAAAGTGTTCATTGTTCATATATTCCTTAGAGATGACAAAATTAAATATACTGTTCTCCAACGGATGCATTTTCACTTTAATATTATTTGTTTATAAATTCTACTACACTCAAAGATCCTTGAGGGCAATGACTGTTATTTATCTTCCTATCTCTTCAGAACCCATCTTATTTCATGTCATTTTAAGAAAGTCAAATATATAAAAATGCAAATTTGCCAGGGGATATTAGGAAATGATAAATAGTTCACATTTTAGGAGTTTTGTCCATATTGCTCCTCCAAATATCAGAATCCTCAAAAACAATTAAATCTATTATTTACATAAATTTGATTTGCATACTTTTCATGAACACAGCTGTTGTGGAAAATGAATCACATAAAATTTCTTATTGCCCAGGTTTTGTTTACTTCAAATCTTTTCTTGATGTTCATTTATTACAATATGACTTTTTTTTTCTATGTGGTACCTGAGGGCATTGAAATAGAGGTAACCTCCATTATGGCCATTTGATAGTCAGAAATAAATTAGTAGTCATGATTCTGATAAGGGAATATTTTGGTGGAAAATTTTATGTTTGACTTTTCTTATTTGGTTAAATTATATTTCTTTAAAAGAAGATATTAAAAATTAATATCCAAAGAAAAAGAGTGGTGATCATATAAGACAAAATAGACAATTTGTATTATATGATAATAAAAAGACTACACAAAATCAGTAAATGGAGCTAAAATAAGAGGAACTTCCTGCTATAGGTTATGCACATCTTTGTGTGTGTGTGTGTGTGTGTGTGTGTGTGTGTGTGTGTGTACTTCCCTTCAAATATCTTCAAGCATGTCTAATATGAAGATATATAGAACATTAGAAAAATATATGTAAATTTAGGAGAATTCTCAAATATACACATGAACTAAAGTCATAAGCATTGGTTTTCTTTTGTTTGTTTTTTAATATAACTTCTTAACAGCTATATAAAAACACAGTAAAAAAATAATAGAGAAATGCAAATCAAAATAAATATTTATTATCACCCATCAAACAGAAACACATACACAGACAAATTAGAAAAGTTAATATAAAAGGAAAACAAGCAATTTTGGAGTGTTTGTGGGAAGATAGACACATTAAATATACTATTTAAATATATGATGCAACCTTCCTTGATTGTAATTTAGAAAGATGTAAAAATGAAGCTAACCTATGCATGCTTGATCAGAATATTAGACCCAATATTAGGACACTCCTAAGACTGATTTTTTTTCTTGGCTATATTTCTTTCCTGCACAGAATATAGGAAAACAAAATGGAAAATATGAGTATAAGAAAAAATATTCATGTGAAATATTCAGAGAAACATCAGATTTTATGAACTGATGCTGAGTGAGATAAGTAGAATCATGAGAACATATATATATATATATATATATATATATATATAATATTTAAAATAATGATAGCAACAAGGACACTAGAAGGGAACCAAAGTAGGAGTTTGTATAATGACCAATCATGATTCAATAAAACAGAAAATGAAATGCAATTGTAGTTCCTTCATTTTAGAATAAAGGTGAAGGATTATAGATCTTTGTCCTGATAATTTTGCTTAATTGTTTTTGTTTTAATGGAGTAATACATTGACTTTGGGTAAATATATACAGAGGGAAATTACTGCCATCAACTAAAATATATCAATACAATTTTTTAAAAGAAATTAAAAATAAATTGGTATTATTTTACTGAAGCTTGTATTGCTGTAGGTTTGTAGAGTTTGAGTGCAATGTATTATGTATTTTACACCCCTTCCCATAAACCAAAGAGCATAATAATTATTAACTGAAGTCTGAGCAAATCGTATGAAAATCGTAGCTCCTTTTAATTCACTAATATCTAAGTAAACAATTTATTTCTGGAAGCTGGAAGTGAAATGTTTTATGCATTTTAAACATCAAAAGGATGCTAATGCTATTATAGAGTGGTTCATTCCTATAATATGGAACAAACAAATAGTTACATATTTTTTAACAAGTTATTGTATCAGTTCAAGATTGTCAACACTTTGGTTTTAAGTAGAAGAAAATCCAAAATGGGAGAAAAAATTCCTTTATATTTTAAAAGAAAATGAACTAGTATTTTGTAGATGCCATTAACTTAAATATTAATCACTCTTAAAGTGTTGAAAGTCAAAATGAATAGTGGTCCACTATGGATACAAGAGGGAGAAAGAGAAGTAAAGGGTATAAATACAGATAATTTGCATAGGACTGTGTTGCGTGGAGAAGATGGCAAAGTAAGACCACCCAAATAGTTTATGATTCTTTTTTTTCTTTACTGATATTTATTTGTCAAAGGAAAAGAAAAGTTAGAAGAAAGTAGAAAATGACAAGCTTAACACAGAATAATATCTAGAGGGAAAATAAGAATCATTCAATAAATTCTAGTCTTTGCAACCTTTTTTTGCCCTCTTGACTTCCTGGAGAACTGGAAAGGAAGATACATTCTTTTGCCAGAGCATTCTTACCTATGAGTAGTTTATGCTAGAGGGAAAAACACTGAAGAAAATGGTTTCTAAAAGTAAGACACAGATATTGGAGTGGCAGAAAGATCACTAAGAAAACAGATTCTCTTTTTTCTGTGTTGAATTTAGTATTATGGGCTTTAAAAACACAAGGTATTTTTGTTTATTTTTCTTAGATGAATCTTACATAGACATTTAATTGAGAACAGTGAAGCTCACTAAGGAAAAAATGTTAATGTATGTTTATACCATTTCCCTTCAGAATTGTCCAAAATCCTGGTGTTCCTTAGTTTGTTGACAAAGCACATAACTAAAATGTCTTTGTTTCAGTGTATTTTTATGACAAAAAGATTCAGTTGCATCCTAATATATGTTTCCATACATATATGTTTACAAGGACTGTGGTAAAAAGCCTATAGAAAGAATGATTCACTCTGCTTTAAGCTTCTAGAAGCAGTAGCTCAATATAGCTAGAAAGAGCATTATACTTTTTAGCCCCAAGCGAGATAGCATAAAGAATGAAATACAATATAATGAGGTACAACTACTACACAAAAGATATAATTATGGATTTTGACTTTCCCATTTTAAAATGAAAAACCCTCTGAGGAGACAGGCAGGAAAGATATAACATACGATTATTATCTGGAGAAGTATAAAGGCCTCTACCATTTCTTTAGTTTGGACTTCAAACAATATTAGAATCAAATCATGAAATTCAACTGAAAAATAATGTAGTTACCTTGCTCAGTTGATAAAATTCAAAGTAATACATACAGTCTATTGGCTATCACATAGGAAGATTTGTCAGATAAGTCAGTGTTAGGAGAATAAGAGAAGAAAAACTTTCATTATCCATGTGCAAAGAAATAACCTAATAGAAGGAACTTGAATGGGGAAAAAAATCTTATGTACGTTCATTTTTTTTTTTTTGTAACAAGAAAAGCCTGTGAGAAAAATAAGCACCAAGCATTGTAAAGTAGAACAAACTATTTTCTTTTAATGAATTGCCTACATCATACCAACAATTTGAAATAATCACATTATTACTTGGGAAAACAAGGATATTATGAATTTGAATAGTTTTAAAGGGATATATTCTTAGGTTTGTACAAAGACATGTGAAAAAGAGACTTTTATTTTATGTAGTAGATTTCAGATTTGAAATCAAAACCCTTTGGCTCAAATCTTGGTTGATGTACTGAATGGTTAAAACCTCTTCCCCTTCTATTGATTAGTTATTATACTCAGAAGCTTCAGAGATCTATAGATTCAACTATAATCTGGAACCCTAATCATATCTCCCTATTTAAATGTTTACTGAAGATCTAGTATGTAGACAATTAAAAATTTTCATGTTAAAAATATATTTCCCCACCAAATTCACCCCTCTATCTAAATTTCCTATTTCTATACAAAATGCTGCCATCCTTTTAGCCACACAGTTTCTGTATCTCAGGATTAACCTTAATCGCCTATTCTTAACCCTATAAAGAAATTGTTAAAGAAACATATTATTTTATGTTCTTGCATCAATTATATTCTAATTGAGACTTACCTGAACAATTTAATCACCTTCATAATTCTACACCCCTTACTCCCAACTCAATAATCATTTATTATAATAATATTCCTAAAATAGTCTTATGTCACTCCCCTTTTAAGTATATTTTAAAACTTTGTGCTACAACTAAGATCAAATGTAAACAATTTTGTCAGATTATAAACTCATATCAATAATGTCAGTACACATAAAACAAATGCCAGTCATGTAAAACAAATGTCCATCCTATCACATCTTCAGTAAGTTTCCCTGTATTTCTCATCTGACAGAGTATTTGATTCCTATTGTATGTTAAAATAATCTGTACCAAGTCTCTTAAGATATTATAAATCCCTTGGAGCCCTCAAACCAATTCCTTACCATTTTAGATAACTGTCAATGATCTATCCTCTTTTTATTTTATTTTATTATTATTTTGCTTTCCACAGATAAACTTATTTATTAGCTTAGTATTTTGTTAGCTAGTAGTAAACAAAGCAAAGTAATAAAGTCTCATTTTCTGCTGAATAATGAAAGATGTATTATGAGAATTTTGCTTAAAAGGCTGAAAACATAAAAAGCTCTAAATTGCAATTCCATAATAGTTTTTTTAATTTAAAATTATTGAATTCAAATTTCTTTTTGCCTGATGTTTGACAGTCAGGTAGCATGTTAACTTAAAACATTTCTAACAGAGGGTGAATCTTTTTTTTTTTTGAGAGTAAAAATTAATGGTATACTCCCAGGGATGCTGGGTTGACAGTTTTCTCTTTTTTAATTATAAAAGGCTTTTTGTGTCTGTTTGTTTTAAAAATTTTTTTTAAATGTATTTATTTATTTTGAATTTACAATTTCTCCTCTAAAGTGAGAACTTGCCGTTTTGATCTTTCAAAGACAATCACATTGGTTATTAGGAGCTTCACTGGATGGAAGAAATTCTCTTCTTTTATCTTAGTAAGGGGAACCATACAGTCTCATGATCATAGAAACATACTATCATGTCTCCCTTGGAAAAATACTATGTTTTCCTTGTAGGGAAAAAAGTCATAACCATTTCCACTGCAGAATTCTCTTTCCATCAATAAAAAAATCATACAATGAACTGCTAATTTTTCTTTCTATAAGTGTATGATAAATGTAGTATGATAGTGGATAAAGGGCAGGTTATATTGTTTGGAATAACTAAATGAAACTGTGAGTCAGTGCTCCAAAGAACTCACTTAAGATTATGAGTAACAAAGTAAGTTTAATTTTTTATCAATGGAAGGAATTTCTACATTAGGAATTCTATTACTGTTCTAGTGTGAATTACATAGGCACATATAAATGAATGTGTGTATAAATGTAAAACAATGATCTTAAGGCACACATATATGTCCGCCTTAAAATTTGTTTTACTCTTTGCAGTTTTCTTTTTCTTGCTCCTTTCTTATAAGGCAATGGAGTTAAGTGACTTCCCCAAGATCACACAATAAGATAATCATTAAGAGTTTGAGGCTGTATTTGAACTCAGGTCCTCTTGACTCCAGGGCTGATGCTCTGTCCACTACATCACTTAGGTGCTCCCTTGCTTGCAATTTTCTGAGTAAAGAACCTTTATTAAAAATACATTGAATCAACACTAGTGTAGCATTGCCTGAGGAAATGATATACTCCTCATTGAACATCTCCAGGCAAAAAATAGTTCAACTATTTGTAAGGAATGGCATAAAAAGCACTTATGTTTCATATATCAGCTGGACTGGATGACTTCTCAAATACCTTTGAACATATTCTGATTATAACATAATAGATCAATCTTATTTTTAAAGTATCAATCATAGGCCATTTTAAAAGAAAACATTTCACTGCTGTCATTAAAATGGGAACAGAAAAGAATCAATCACAGTGTTCCAAAGTTATTTAATGAAATAGTAACATTTAATTAATATCTGCAATTTATTTCCTTTGTGTCCTAATGGGTAAATAAGTTAAAAGGGTAAAGCAACATTAAAATTCTATTAATGAGTTGTATGAAAGTATCTTTTAACTATATTTCATAAATGTTTGGTTTCACAAAATAATTTGGATACAATCTAGTCAATTCTTCTCATATTGTAGATGAAGAATATGAAATCTGATGAAGTAAAATTAATTGCATAGATTAATATAAAAAGTGAATGACAGAGTTCAGTCTTAAAGTTTGATCTTTTGACACCTAATTTACTACTCATTCCAATGTTCTACAGTACTTTAAATTAACTTTTTTAGAAATAATGACTGCATCTCAGTCCAAATAATTATGAATTCCCCATTAAACACATTTAGATTGAAATTCCATATCCCAAGTCCCCTCACCTAATGGATGAGGATTTGGAAATCTAGAAAGATTAAATAAGTTACTCATAGTAGCAGAAATTTGAGTGACGTCATCTGATGTCACCAAAATGTCACTCTACTGTAACATTTTGCTGCAGTTCAATAATAATTTTGGTGGTAGACAGAATCACTTAAACAAAATTTTGGAAACAATGAAAAGATTATCAGATTGCCTTCTGTGGAGGGGGTGGGAAGGAAAGGCAGGGGAAAATTGTAAAATTCAAAACCGTATAAAATAATAAAAACTACTATTGCATATAATTAGAAAATAAATATAATATTTAAAAAATTAAATTGAATTAACAAAACAAAAAGGAAAGGATGGTTATTCATTATTCCACAAGTCTAAGCTTAGCCTTGAACACAAATTGCACTTTCAATAGAAACTCTCTTTTTCCCCAAAGTGCAGGATTTCTTTGATTCCCAAACTGTTAATTGTTAACACAATAGCAAAGGTCAAGAATTATATATTAAACTCTAATTCTTTATCATGATGAAAAATGTTCTTAATAAAAATTCAATATAATCAGACTTGGAGCACAGAAGGAAAAAATGAATTCTAATTGAATATGATTGAAAGATAGATTAGCTAATTATTATAAATTAAAAAAACTAGCATATTTCCATTATGGAATTAGATTGGAGTATGGGAAGATGTCTTTAAATATACAGAATTAAATAGCCAAAGAAATGATAAATGCAAAGTTTTCAAAATTTTCAAATACATCTTTGAATATTCTCACTTTGGTATCTTTGGAACAATAGTCAATCTTATTTTAATGCAGTAGCAAGACAGGAATAAAGAAAAAAAGTTCCAGAAAATTATAATGAAAATATAAAGTGCAAAGAAAGCATAACTTGACTCTGTGAATCAGTAAATAACCCATATATGAATTTATGGAAGGTTAAAAAAAGGATTGTTACATTGGTTTTGTTTAAGTAGGAAAGTTAGAAACATAGATATTTTAATGTAATCATTCCAAATGATTGAAATTATTTGGGTATCAAGCGTGTTAAAAAGAAGAATACCATAACTAGTTATATTCCTATCATTCAGAGAGATTAAGATATAGGGTAAAGCGAACTGCTCTGATACAAGTTAAAACAATAATGTGGTATCATCTCACACCTATTAGATTAGCCCAGATGAGAAAAAGGGCAGATGATCACTGGTGGAGAGGATGTGGAAGGATTGGGACACTGATGCATTGCTGATGGAATTGTAAATGGATCCAACTTTTCTGGAGAGCATTATGGAAATATGCCCAAAGGGCAATAAAACTGTTCATACACTCTGACCCAGCAATTCCAATTCTAGAACTATATCCAGAAGAAATTGTAAAAAATGGGAAAAGTCCTACATGTTCCAAAATATTCATAGCAGTTCTTTATGTAGTACCAAAGCATTGGAAATTGAGGGGATGCCCATCAATTTGGGGAAATAGCTAAACAAGTTCTGGCACATGAATACTATGGAATACTGTTGTTCTATAAGAAACCGTAAATGGTCAGACTCTAGAGAAGATGGAATGACTTATGGGATCTGATGCTGAGTGAAGGGAGCAGAAGCAAGAAAACAATGTACACATCAACATTATGACATGAACAACCTTGATGGAAGCAACTCCCCTGGACAGTCTAGAGAACTAGGACAATGTATTAGACTGATAATGGTCTATATTTTCCCCAACCAGAGGAAGAAAAACAAAACAAAAACACAGAAAAAAACCACCCTACTGAATCTGATGAAGACTTTATAAAAATTTTCTCTTATGTATCTCTTTCCCTTAATCCTAATTCCTCATGCCAAAAATGACTAATTTGTTAATATGATTAACAATATATGTATGGAAAATGCTAACCTGACTCTTCTCTACTGAGGGGAGGGGGGTGGGAAGGAAAGGTGTAGAGAAATTTTGTAACTTGAAAATATGTACAAATGGATGAAAATAAAAAAAAATAAGTAAATTTTTAAAAAAGAGAACTACTCTGGAATTTAAGATGTATTTTTGTTTGTTTCTTTTGAGAGATCCTTCATTTCCTGAGCTATACCCTCTCTTATCATCCTTGATGGGTTAATATGCTGACTTTATCACAACTTCACTGAGTAACCATGAATAAGTACTCCCCTTTCATTGAGGTTCAGTTTCTTCTTCTTTAAAATGAGGATTCTCACCTAAGTGACCTTTTGATAGAGAAAATGTAATTATTCCTTGTAACATTCTAATGAAAATTTCTAATTCTGAGAAATGACACATTTTTTGAGAAAATTCAGAAAGTATAAAATATTAACTAAGCATTTTAAATTTTAAATAAGAATTTTAAACAAGAATTTTCTGTTTTTTGTCCAGGGTTATGCTTCCATTGAGGCAGGTAGTTTATTTGTTTCCTTGTTTTTTTTCAATTCAGATCAGTGCTTGATTTCTAATTTATAGTCTTGGAGAATAGTCTAGGGTACTGAGCGGGTCATTGATTTTCCTATGACCAGCACATGACAGTCAGGACTTGAACACAAGTTCTCTAATTCCAAGAACAAAGAACCCCTTCCAATATAACAAGTCATGTCTCTGAATAAATGTGTTCATCATCTAACAATGTGTTTTCAGCTGTCAAATTCAAGCCATGCCAATAGAAGAGCAAAAGAAGTGACTATAAAGAATTACATGAGCTGCTTTTCCATCCACCTCCTGTCTTTCTGCTTTGTCCTCATATTGGGTCTCATTAAAAAGTTTCAAGGATGCAGTGTGAAACCAATGCACAAAATTGATTCTTTGTGTTACATGGTATAACTTTTTCTGCCTCAGCTTTCTGAATTGGGCTCTCATTTTTCTTTCGCTGACACTCATAAAATGAACTCAAACATTTACAAAGGAGCAGATGGAATTTAACAAGATTCAGTCTGAACCTGGAACTTTCCATCAGACAAGTCATGTAAAAGAAAGACTCCACTGGGTATCTAACGCAGGAGCTGGGTCACTATGATAATAATAAGCATGATCATAGGACTATTTTATCCACAGAATACTCCCCTTATGGCTAATTTGCTCATTATTTAGGGTATTTAATTGCATCTTTGAATAGTTCTGTCACCTGAGACTTCATCTTAAGCTTAGAAAAAGCAGATCTAATGACTTGGGGGGGCGATTTCTCTCTCTTTTTCGTGAGCTATGTTTGTAATCTTACATATTTAACATGTTAGATATGGGTAATTTAAAATTTCTTTGTTAGCTTACAATTTGATCATTCTAAACAAAAATACATAAGTTCTTTTCTTTTTATTCTTTCATCTTACTTTGTCATCATACATAATGATAGAAGCTTAATAGTATAGTTCACTTAATAGTATAGTTAATTATAAGAATTAAAATATTTATACAAAACTTTAATATTCAATACTTAATTACATACAGAATTTAAGTTATTACTCCACGAATGATTATCACAGGAATCTGCTGGCAACATTTCCATTGTCTCTTAATTACTTTATTTAAATGTTTCTCATTCATCAGGCAATGATTGAAGGATTCAATCTTTCAGTTAAACATTTTCCTTCCTCTCTCTCTCTCTCTCTCTCTCTCTCTCTCTCTCTCTCTCTCTCTCCTCTGATCAAGTTCTTTTAGACTCTCATTCATTCACATTTCCCCTTCAGTGAATCCCAGAATTTTTTATTTTTTAATTTGTGCAAATAGATAAATTAGTCAGTGAGCTCTGATTGTCCCCTCTTCATCTCTCTAAAAATTGTGCTTTTATATCCTATGTTACTAGAAAATGAGGGCTTCACAGCAAATATAGGGTGGGGGCTGTAGATGGGGGGGGGAGACATTCACTTCAATGAATGATTTTTGCATTTTCTGAGTGTTTTCCTTGGTCAGGGAACAAATAAATAGATAAATCAATATCTTTCAGAACTGTGTACCAGGATATTTGGGAAGTACTTCTCTGCTTCACTGTGATTATAGCCCACCGGCACCATAGAATAATTGAAGAGGCAGAAATACATCATCAAAAGAGTGCTTAACAAAATGAGGAAAATCAGTTGCTTTTGTTCAATCTGTAAAGAGAAATCTGCTCAGAAATCAATTATGTGTTACATACATATTTATAATCAACACTTTTCCACCTCCAGAAATCCTAGTAATGAACTAAAAGATGTAATCAATGCATTATGTGGCAGTAGGAATGAAGTAAACAGAACTCTTTGACTTTCTGATATTTTATTAGAAGATAAGCTTGATATTTCCTTATGACAAAGCTTTTACTTCAAATATTTACAATTAAAATTTAAAATTACTTGAGAAAATATTTTGTGGTAAAAGCATTTAATATATTAATAATAAAACATATGTACATTTTAGCATACAAAAATTAGATTCATAGGCTTGTTATTTAGTTAAGAAAACATTGCTAATCTAGAAAGACCATGATATTCAATTTGAAAATATACTGATAATGGGATTTTAATCAGTAGATATTAAAAGAGTTTATAATATAGCTTCTGATCCATAATGAGAAGAGACCACTCTCCAACAATAATTAGAAGTGAAACTGTTAAATATGAAAAAAGAAAAAAGTTCAAAACCAAATGTCAAATTAATCAGTTGACAATGTATCAAATAACTCAATTGTTGGACAACTTAATTAGACTTGCTAGATTGAGGATGGTGAGAGCAGTTGTAAATATGAGCCTGACAAAGAGTCTTCTCTAACATCTAAGCTCAATCTTAATTAATATAAAGGTTATACAAATAAAAAAAGTTACAAATTCATAATCTTTCATTAGCAACTCTCAGCTACATATGCTACTGTTAAAATTTAAAAGTAAACTTTTTTGGTTCATTTTATTATAATACAAATTCTATTGTTACATGTAACTTAGAGAAAGCTGACAATAACCCATATTTTCTTTAAAAAAAATTAAGAGGAGGCTACTAGGTGGCGCAGTGAATACAGCACCAACCCTGGAGTCAGGAGGACCTGAGTTCAAACCCAGCCTCAGATACTTAATGATTACTTCTCTAATTGTCCTTGGGCAAGTTATTTAACTGCATTGCCTTGTAAAAAAATGAAGAATTTTATAAGAAAAATGACAGTATTGATTCTATTCCTTAACTATCAAATAGCATGATTTTAGTAATGAAAACCATTGTTCAATTGAAACCTCTTGTTTCCATTTTTATTAACCTCAGTTTAGTCTTTCAAAGTTTCCTTGTACTTCTCTAACTTCTTTTCAGTAATTTCTTATACTATGAGATGTTAAAAAAATAGTTGAATGAATTTCATAAAATTATATTAATTCACATTTATATTGTGCTTTCAGATTTGTAAAGCACTTCAAAAACCTTGAGTATTTAATGCCCACAACAATCCTGGCATATACTTGTTATTATTAGACTCTACAAATGAGAAAACTGAATAAAATGGGTTAAGGGACTTGCCCAAAGACATATAGCCAGGAAATGCCTCTAGTCAGATTTGAATGCTGAGCTCCTGGATCAGCAGACTATCTACTGCAGAGACATAAAGGAGAAGGAAAAGAGAGACATAAAGAGAGACACAGAGGCAGAGAGACATAGAAAGATAAAGCACAGACATATACAGAGAGAAACAAATAGCCAGAGTTAGAGACAGTCAGATAGAGACAGAGATACAGAACCACAGAGCCAGAGACAGAGAGAGGGAGAAATTTGTCTTGATTTATACTATCATCAAGTCATTTATACAAGTCCTAAAAGAATTTTATTATGGAATGTAATATCAAGTTAGTTTTAAAGATGGGGAGACTGAGGCCAAAAAAAAATCAGCATTTTTTTACCTAAGATATCAAAACTAGTACATAGCAGAGATGATATCTGATCCAGCTTCTGACACTGGATTTAGTCCTTCCAGATAATTGCCTAATCCTGCATTATTGTTTCCAATTATTATAGGACAGAGTCACTCAAAGAATTTAGAGGTAAAAGGGAACATCAAAGCAATTTTCTCTAATAACTTCATTTTAGAGATTAGGAAAGTGAAAAACGGAGAGTACAGATCTCATATGTAGCAAGAGTTACTATTAAGATTTGAACCCAAATCCTTGAACTGCAAATAGTCTGTTTTTGTGTGTTTGTTTGTGTTCATTTGCCTCTGTGTGTGTGGGGGTGTTTCTTTATTATCCCATACAAAACTAGACTTCTCTAGACATTTTCTACTACACTCTTAACTGTCCTAGTTTCTCTCTATTTTCCTTTTTCTGAATCTTAGATGAACTTCTTGTGAGTCCTTGCCAGATTTAATTTTTAATACACTATTAGATTATTTCTGGTTTTGCTATAGCTTCTGTTAGCAAATTGTAGAAAGGTGATGTGTTAATCTGTTAATGAAATTATTCAGTTGATTATGAGAGGTGAATCAACTGCAATATTTCAAGAGTCATTGGCCTTATTTTTATATAACCTAAAGCAATTCAGAGAAGAGTCCATCTATGCCATCATCATTAACAATTCTTGTTCACCCTACCCCCCCCACTTTTTAATGTGGTTCATGAGATAATAGCAGGGCAACCAGCATGTTAAGACACACCCACACAAACACACAGGATATACAAAAATATGATATTCCCTCATACATGTGTGTATATATACATATGCATAGAATACTACTTAATACTATATATAGTCCCTTTTTCTTTTTTCTTTCTCTGTCTTTGTCTCTCTGTCTGTCTGTCTGTCTGTCTCTCTCTCTCTCTCTCTCTCTCTCTCTCTCTCTCTCGCTCATTATATGTCTAACTTGTAGCCTGGCTCCATTTCTGTGCATATATATGATTTTTTATATTTATTTTGATATAAAATGGATGAGGTATCATTAACCAACATTTTATTCAGAGGAAAAAACAAAGGTTTTAATGGATTTAAAAACGCAATAAAATTTAATAGTAATATGTCAGTCCCCAAAAGTTGATGTAAACTTGGTCTTCATTAAGAGAGGCAGTATTTCCAGAAATGAAGTGAGAATTCTCCTAAATTATGCCTAGTCCAAGATAGATATGAAGTATTATCACTGTAAATTAGATAATACCATACTATGAAAAACCATAATTTAGGAAAGGAAAGTTGGAAGTTGTTTAATTTCCAGAGGGAAGGCCAACAAAAATGGTAAAGTGCCTTGAGTTTA
The DNA here is from genome assembly GCF_037893015.1 of Macrotis lagotis. NCBI lineage: Eukaryota > Metazoa > Chordata > Mammalia > Peramelemorphia > Peramelidae > Macrotis > Macrotis lagotis. The sequence continues at coordinate 83,371,913 of NC_133659.1, forward strand.
TTCTTTTTTTGAGAAGCTGTTGAAGAAAAAAAATGAATGTTTAGACTGAAGAGCAAAAAACTGGGGTAGCAAGTTAGAAGTAGAGTGAAGTGGTAGGGAAGATAATTATCACGGAGTAAGGGAAAAGTTATTATATGGACTATATCGGCATTATTATTGTAATTGACCCTATTGGACAAAACTAGGGTCAGCACTGGCAATTATAAACATACAAATTTAAAATGAACTCAGGAAAATTTCCTAACAACTGAAATCACATGCCTCAAAGGAGAAGTTAATGCTGGATATCATCAAGCAAATGTTTAATCATTACTTTTTAAGTTGTTGTAGTATAATTTCCTTTGTGATAAAGATTGTATTTCATGGCCATTGAAATACCTTCCAACTTTGAAATTCTGAGATCTCATAATATTCTTAAATGTTTGTATGGTCACAAATTGTTTCTTCGATGTCTTTTGGTAATGATGTTTGTTGTAGATTATGGCATTGGGTAACAATCCATTTCCATCAGAAATCAGAGTTGAAATGAGGAACAATATAATATTCATAGCAACAAATGTAGGAACCCAGTTGGAAATGGTTAAGCAAATTGTGGAAGACAAATTTAATGGGATATTAGTCAAATTTACTTAGTGATGAAATTTCAGAATACAAAAGGTTTGGGAAAATGCAAAGAGAAGTAAGTAGAACCAGGAAAATATGCACAATCATCATAACAATGTAACTTACTTCAACAACAGAAACAAAACTGAATGTGCAATTATAATGGTGAAGTTTGACTACAAAGACAAGTTAAGAAAATATACCTCTTTATCCTATGTGGAGGTGGGGGGACTCTTGGTTTGTAACAAGGTTTTAAAGTCAGTGTGTAAAAAATATTTTTATTCTTTTTTTTATTGTTTATATCAGGAATAGTCTTTTGGAATGAAAGAGATCTATTTGGGCATGAATGATATTTTTAAATGATATCAAATTTTAATTGGATGAAGTAAAGAAATAGACAAATGCTATTCTCAGAAAGAACTAAATCATCTTATTAGACTTATTTTTTCCCCTTTTTAATTTCAAATTTCTTTTTTTGGTGTTGTTTTGCAATGCAATGGGGTTAAGTGACTTGTCCAATATCACACAGCTAGGTACATATTAAGTGGCTGAGGCTGGATTTGAACTCAGGTACCCCTGACTCTAGGGCCAGTGCTCTATCTAATTTCCACTAATTTCAAATTTCTGAGAGCAAAATTGTATAAGCTAAATTTGAGCTTTCTAGTCTTTGGGCTAAAGAGGAAGGGAAATAAGAACTGATAAAGAAATATTTTCTGAAATTTTCTTCCTGGCATACTCATCTATATTTTAACCCTGATACTACTTCTTAAGTACCTTCAATGAAAAAGTGTTTAAAATATCATAATTCATATGTCTTGGTAAGCATTAGATTACATGGCCTTTGAGGTCCTTACAAACTCTTTGATCCTGTCAATCAGATTATGAACAGTGATTCTTTGAAAGAATAGAAATGTGCATTCTGGAACTGAAAGAAAAAGTTCACATATTATTTGTACCACATTGAAATGTTTTGGTTGTCAAGCATGAAAGATTCTGATTCTTTGAATCATTTACAGGTTGGTGCCTTCTTTCAGAAAGAAAAGCTTCTATGTATATTACTTCTTTGAACTATTCAATATCGAAATCTGTATTTCCAGATAGCTTCTAAACAAATTTCAGATGCAAAGTAAGGTATGGCCTTGAAAGATACCCTTTGACCAGCTAAAATCATTTCATATCCTTCTTCATTCTAAGATTAGCCAAGATAAAACATTTCTTCTTTGGATTCAACTCTCACAAATGATTTGGATTTTCTCTGAGAGTATCTTTTAAAAAGAGCTGAAATTACCTTAAAAAAAGGAAACTACTTTAGACTCTTTTGATTTATGCCCAAAGCAACAAAGGTAAGAGTTCAGAGCATAATTAACTTAAAATATACCCTGGAACCTATCTAACTCATCATGTTTTAATGAGTCTCTCTAAGTAGATGATCTCGGCAAAAAACTAAAATCACACACTGATTATCAAGGTCTTAGCTTTTACCTAAGCAGGAAACCTTATGGGATGCATCTTTGAAAGCACAATTATAATGTCACTGAATAAAAAGTTTTTAAAAATGTGGAAAATGAATTTCCTTGGAGACCTAACCTTCGAAGGTGTTAGCAGAGTAGAGGAGATTTGACTAAGGAGAGTGGGTATTTTCAGATCCTCATACAAATGAATGTTCTATTAACAGGAGATTCAGCAGCATATAAGGATAATGGATGAGACATCTTACACTAAAGTAGATAGATATCATGTGAATGCAAACAATGAGTGTAGTATAAAATAAGCCCTGTTTCTGAGATGCATTCTATCCTCACCTCTGCCTCTGCCAAAGAAACATAGAATTTCAGTTGAAGGGGCTTAACCATTTACTCAAAACCAAACCTAAAACTAATCTCTAGCCCTCTTATAATGTGACAACTTATCATTCAGTCTCTGTTTGAATATATATGTCAGTTGGAGGAACTCACCTTTTCTCAAAGAACTCAATTTCATATTTGTGCAACTTTTACCATTTAAAAGATTTTAAACATCAGGGCTAATTTTGCATCCTTCACTCTCCACCCATTACTCCTGCTCTTCATCCTGAAGTTAAAGAAATCTTAATCCCTATTTCACTTGATCACCTTTTAAGTACTTCAATCCACCATACAAATTTCTCCTCCCCTTGCATTTTCAATTCTCTAGCTAATTCTTTTGTCCAGTTCTTAAATGGCATATATTAAAGATGATTCCCATCCTTCTTGCCTTCCTCTTGATATGAGTGAAAGGAAATCCTATCCAAAGTTAAAGTACCATTACTTGTAGTTTATTTTTTTCAACATTTAATTAGCTTTTGGTTTCTATTGATATTTGAAATTTTAATGCTGTGAAATTCTGAATCAAAGAATTTTGGGGTAGGAGACTAGGAGAACATTGTATTTTGATCATTTATTTCATATATATGACTTTTAAAAAATCCTGGAGCAAATCAGAAGGTAGATATCAACAAGATAATCTGCTTATAGAAGCAGAGAACTCAGAAGGCAGGAGAAATAATTCAAAACACAGAAAATTTAACACCAAAAGTGATGAAGCTGAAAAGCCAACAGAAGCATAATCCAATTGACAGAAAGTAGAAATGTTTTACAGTTTCTGTGGAAAGTTAGTCCATTCCATGGAAAGTTCTGGAACTGAAGTCTTTTTCGAGAAAGCTTTATCCACTGGCTTTTGAAAAATTGATTGGGCAAAGGCTATCTGTTCTCATTTGCCATCTAATGTTTTAGCAATCTCATTCACACATTTTTTTGGCTGCATTCTTTTCCAGGACTCATTGTTTTCATTCACAGGATATCTACACAGTTATATCTACACACATACATTGCACATGTATACATACACATGGAATGTTAGCTGGCAGAGTGGATAGGAAAATGTGTTTAGAATAAGGAAGTCTTCTTCTTCAAGAGATCAAATATGCAATGTGGATGACATGAACTAGACCTGTTACAAGGATGAAATTTTCCATCCCCTGCTTACCTTATTTTTATTCCCCCTCAGAGAAATGGACTGGAAGGTATTTGTTTCTGCTCTGTGTTTGTCCCCAGTTTTATGTATAGGTGGTGACGCCCATAGGATTAGGAGTTACAGTTATGGCAATTTTGGAACCAGGACTGCAAATGGGGTGGTGCAAACATGCACCACCCTGAGATAGCAGGGTTACTGGAACTTCAACTCAGGCTCCAACTGATTTAAGATGAAAATCAAATACTCTTCCTCTTCCCAGAGACACAGGTGTAAGGAAGGAAGAGGATTTTGTCTCCATATACTGAATGGAATAATTGTGTATTGTGATTATACATTCTGAAGTATGTGTTACATATAGTAGAAGCCTTGTGATATAGGAGACAGAAAGATGGCTTTGTAGTCAAGAAAAATCTGAGTTCAAGGCCTGCCTCTGACATACCCTAGCTGTGTGATTGTAGGTCATTTAACTTTTAGAGTTTAAAGCAAACTTTACTCTATCAGTTGCTGAACTCTTTGGAAGAAAAAAAATTCTTTGCTATACCAAAGAAATTACACATTTAAACATCTTGCTCTCTCCCTCAAAAGCATACAATATAAAGTGTATCTTATAGGAGAACAGTGAAGATACCTAAAAACATTTTTAACAAAAAATATTAAATGTTATTGTTGTACATTGCCTTGACAATGTTGTTTTTATTCTTTTAGGGAATTTTTTCATTGAAAATCTTTCTTTGGAGGTGGAAAAATGGGAAAGTTAGGAATTATGGAAGAACAAGTCATGCAATATAAATATGAAGAATTACTATTGTACTCTAAGAAATGGTGAAGAGTATGGTTTTAGGGACATTTGTGAAGACATACAAACTAATTCACATCAAAGTGAATAGAACCAGAAAAGCATATACAATATTGTAAAGGTAAACAAATTTGAAAGATTTAGGAACTCTGGTTAGCATAATAGCCAACCTCGATTGTTGAAGACTAATGATTAAATATGTTAGCCACTAATTTAAAAAGAGCTATAGGACTCAGAGTCTAACATGGCACACATACATTTATTTTCATAAATAAATATAAATACAATAAAAATGTATATAGACAAAGTTATGTATACACATATATATTGCACTATACACACACACACACACACACGCATATGGCTCATTAGCTAGCAGAGTGGTTAGAAAAATGTATTTAGAATCAGGAAGACCTCTTTTTCATGAGTTCCAATCTAGCCTCAGATATTAATTAGTTGTATGAAACTGAGGAACTCGTGAGCTTCAGTTCCTCATTTGCAAAAATGAACTGGAGAAGGAAATGACAAAACATTTTAGTATCTTTGCCAAGAAAATTCCAGATAGGACTACAGAGAGTAGGACATGACTAAAATTGAACAATATACACCTGCATACAAGGCATGCAGGCATGTTCATAAAGGTGTGTGCATGTATATACTTGCACTACATATATCTATATCTATCTAGATCTAGATCTAGTTCTAGAGCTCCTCTATCTCTATCTCTATCTCTATCTCTACCTATCTATCTCTATCTCTCTATCTCTATCTCTATCTCTATCATCTCTATCTCTATCTCTATCTCTATCTCTATCTCTATCTCTATCTCTATCTCTATCTCTATCTCTATCTCTATCTCTATCTCTATCTCTATCTCTATCTCTATCTCTATCTATCTCTACCTATATATCTATCTCTATCTAGATCTAGATATAGATATATACACATATATGTCTGATTATACATACAGCAGGCATCTGGGTATATATTCATTTTTATAGAGATGTGCACATGCATTAAATGGCTGGTTTACTTGTATACAGGTCCATGCAGGTATGGAAGACATGCATAAAATATACACAAATTATATATAGCATATATAGGCATACCATTATAATGCTGCATGTACACACATGAACAACACAATACACACATGCATGTATACCTGCATATTACATAATGCATACACACATACACAAACAATTATCGTTTAAGATACAGCCAGTGAAGATGTTTTGTTGATTTTGATTATCCAAGTTCTAAACAGTAGTTTTGCTTCTTAATTAAGGCAGGGGTAGGGAGAAAGAACAAACTTAGGTTGATCTTTTCTTGTTTTTATTTTATGTCTTTAAAAAATTAATTTTTATTGTCATAAAAATAAATAAACCTTTAACAAGGGAAACTAAAGGGCCCTCCTTAAATTGTCTTTTACTTCTCTCTATGACTCAACAAGTTCTATTAAAAGGAAGATCTGAATGCCCTTTCATAGACTAGACTTAAGGGAAATACTATATCTTTTTGTGTGTGTGTATATGTGCATGCATATGTGTATGTATATAATCTTATGTACAGATATACAGTCATATCTAAAGATATAATGTTATAAAATCTGTATATAAGAGTAAAGGTCAATAAATAAAATTTTCATGAAGCAATATATTCTTTGGGTTATTGGATATTTAAAATTGATATAAATAAAAATGTTGATTAATAGCCAGTATTTTATTTGGTCTTATAGGATTAGTAAGTCATTTACAAAGATTTTTTCACTTGGTTCTCATGATAAGTTGAGAGATAATAGCAACAATAATAATGATAATAATAAGGATGAGGATTAAATTAATGATTAAGAGGAGGAAGAGGATTTATTATTTGCAATGTACAAGGCATTGTGCTGAGATGAACAAATATAATTTCACTTGATACAGCAATATTTGGAGGTAGGTGCATCATTTATAGATGAGAAAATTAAGGTTAAGTGACACAGGCGCATAGATTATAATTTTCCCGATGTCACATTTGAACTAGGCATTTCTGACTTCATATCTATTAATCTATTGACTATACCATCTAGATGATAGTCATAGTCTTGTCATGGAAGAATTTACAATTTAAAAGTTCGGAATCAAAGAAACAGTGTAGCAAAAATATTTCAATGGCTAAAATAAATGTGGAATCATAGTCTATAACAAGATTGGGAAAATCTAGAATTTATGATTTTTGCTTTTCTTTTATATACCTTCCCATTTATTCTATTCTAGAATATTATTAATAATTTAGCCTGAAAGTTTGAATTTGCCCAATTTTCCTATTGGGAGACAGTTTAAAAAATTAAATTGGCAAGACAATACTTTGTTCATTTCTAATAAGTGCTAAAAGAATGATTTTTGAAATGGAGCATATTTTCTCATTAACCATTGCTTAACCATTTATTTCATTAGTATCAACATATCACATTGATATCAATTTTGGCTTTCAATGCAAATAGTATATTTTTGGAGTAGGAAAAAACAAGAAATAAACTAAAGGGACAATGAAAGAATATATATATATATATGTAAATATATGTACATATATGTATATATGCATACACACACACACACACACACACACACACACATATATATATATATATAAACTCCATGAGAATTATTATTTCTATAATGGCTACTAAAAATTCTTACAGGGATACTTTAAAAATAAATTCTGGCTTAGTAGTTAAAGAATGGGACCCAAGTGGGAAGTTAATGAAATATGGCATCATGAGGTTTTGTAAAGCATCTATTAATGCACATTAAATCTGATGTTCTCTAGAAAGGGAAAAGAAAAGGAAGATAAATTATTTTATTTGAGAGTAAGGGAAAAGTAACTGAGACTGATGCTTTTCTGAATATCATCGCAAGACCATTTGAAAGGAGAGATTTTTATCAAAATTGGAGAATTGTTATGGTCTCTAATGTAGGATTCCATAAGCACTATGAAATATATCAATATTCCCATGCATTGAGGCATGTTTAAAGGAGTGAATCTCAATGTAATGTTAAGAAACATGAAGTGCAATTGGAATTAAGGGTTGGATTGCTTAGAGAAAGAAAGTCTACAGCGAAACTTATAGACAACAATGGAAGGAAGTGTTGACTGTCTTATGATATAGCTGCACAAAAGCAAAAAATATATATAAAGAATTCACTGATACTGACAGCTACAGATAATTCCATCTTAATAGAATATTTAATTTTTAAATTTTTTTAAGGCAATGGGTTTAAATGACTTGCCCAAGGTCACAGAGCTAGGCAATTATTATGTGTCTGAGGTTGGATTTAAACTCAAGTACTCCTGACTCCAGAGCCAGTACTCTATCCACTGTACCTCCTAGCTGCTCTTTTAATAGTATATTTAGGTTTCTCTTTTCTAAGAGCAAATACTTCTCTAAAATGCTTTCTTTAAGCCATTTTTCTAATATACAGAAGACAGTTTCAGACCAATGTGTAGGCAGTATTTCCAGAAATGAAGTGAGAATTCTCCTAAATTATGCCTAGTCCAAGATAGATATGAAGTATTATCACTGTAAATTAGATAATACCATACTATGAAAAACCATAATTTAGGAAAGGAAAGTTGGAAGTTGTTTAATTTCCAGAGGGAAGGCCAACAAAAATGGTAAAGTGCCTTGAGTTTATTCTTTTTTGAGAAGCTGTTGAAGAAAAAAAATGAATGTTTAGACTATACAGAAGACAGTTTCAGACCAATGTGCAATTATAAACATAATATACAGAAGACAGTTTCAGACCAATGTGTAGTATAATTTCCTTTGTGATAAAGATTGTATTTCATGGCCATTGAAATACCTTCCAACTTTGAAATTCTGAGATCTCATAATATTCTTAAATGTTTGTATGGTCACAAATTGTTTCTTCGATGTCTTTTGGTAATGATGTTTGTTGTAGATTATAGCATTGGGTAACAATCCATTTCCATCAGAAATCAGAGTTGAAATGAGGAACAATATAATATTCATAGCAACAAATGTAGGAACCCAGTTGGAAATGGTTAAGCAAATTGTGGAAGACAAATTTAATGGGATATTAGTCAAATTTACTTAGTGATGAAATTTCAGAATACAAAAGGTTTGGGAAAATGCAAAAGAGAAGTAAGTAGAACCAGGAAAATATGCACAATCATCATAACAATGTAACTTACTTCAACAACAGAAACCAAAACTGAATGTGCAATTATAATGGTGAAGTTTGACTACAAAGACAAGTTAAAAAAATATACCTCTTTATCCTATGTGGAGGTGGGGGGACTCTTGGTTTGTAACAAGGTTTTAAAGTCAGTGTGTAAAAAATATTTTTATTTGTTTTTTTATTGTTTATATCAGGAATAGTCTTTTGGAATGAAAGAGATCTATTTGGGCATGAAGGATATTTTTAAATGATATCAAATTTTAATTGGATGAAGTAAAGAAATAGACAAATGCTATTCTCAGAAAGAACTAAATCATCTTATTAGACTTATTTTTTCCCCTTTTTAATTTCAAATTTCTTTTTTTGTTGTTGTTTTGCAATGCAATGGGGTTAAGTGACTTGTCCAATATCACACAGCTAGGTACACATTAAGTGGCTGAGGCTGGATTTGAACTCAGGTGCCCCTGACTCTAGGGCCAGTGCTCTATCTAATTTCCACTAATTTCAAATTTCTGAGAGCAAAATTGTATAAGCTAAATTTGAGCTTTCTAGTCTTTGGGCTAAAGAGGAAGGGAAATAAGAACTGATAAAGAAATATTTTCTGAAATTTTCTTCCTGGCATACTCATCTATATTTTAACCCTGATACTACTTTTTAAGTACATTCAATGAAAAAGTGTTTAAAATATCATAATTCATATGTTTTGGGTAAGCATTAGATTACATGGCCTTTGAGGTCCTTACAAACTCTTTGATCCTGTCAATCAGATTATGAACAGTGATTCTTTGAAAGAATAGAAAATGTGCATTCTGGAACTGAAAGAAAAAGTTCACATATTATTTGTACCACATTGAAATGTTTTGGTTGTCAAGCATGAAAGATTCTGATTCTTTGAATCATTTACAGGTTGGTGCCTTCTTTCAGAAAGAAAAGCTTCTATGTATATTACTTCTTTGAACTATTCAATATGGAAATCTGTATTTCCAGGTAGCTTCTAAACAAATTTCAGATGCAAAGTAAGGTATGGCCTTGAAAGATACCCTTTGACCAGCTAAAATCATTTCATATCCTTCTTCATTCTAAGATTAGCCAAGATAAAACATTTCTTCTTTGGATTCAACTCTCACAAATGATTTGGATTTTTCTCTGAGAGTATCTTTTAAAAAGAGCTGAAATTACCTTAAAAAAGGAAACTACTTTAGACTCTTTTGATTTATGCCCAAAGCAACAAAGGTAAGAGTTCAGAGCATAATTAACTTAAAATATACCCTGGAACCTATCTAACTCATCATGTTTTAATGAGTCTCTCTAAGTAGATGATCTCGGCAAAAAACTAAAATCACACACTGATTATCAAGGTCTTAGCTTTTACCTAAGCAGGAAACCTTATGGGATGCATCTTTGAAAGCACAATTATAATGTCACTGAATAAAAAGTTTTTAAAAATGTGGAAAATGAATTTCCTTGGAGACCTAACCTTCGAAGGTGTTAGCAGAGTAGAGGAGATTTGACTAAGGAGAGTGGGTATTTTCAGATCCTCATACAAATGAATGTTCTATTAACAGGAGATTCAGCAGCATATGAGGATAATGGATGAGACATCTTACACTAAAGTAGATAGGTATCATGTGAATGCAAACAATGAGTGTAGTATAAAATAAGCCCTGTTTCTGAGATGCATTCTATCCTCACCTCTGCCTCTGCCAAAGAAACATAGAATTTCAGTTGAAGGGGCTTAACCATTTACTCAAAACCAAACCTAAAACTAATCTCTAGCCCTCTTATAATGTGACAACTTATCATTCAGTCCTCTGTTTGAATATATATGTCAGTTGGAGGAACTCACCTTTTCTCAAAGAACTCAATTTCATATTTGTGCAACTTTTACCATTTAAAAGATTTTAAACATCAGGGCTAATTTTGCATCCTTCACTCTCCACCCATTACTCCTGCTCTTCATCCTGAAGTTAAAGAAATCTTAATCCCTATTTCACTTGATCACCTTTTAAGTACTTCAATCGACCATACAAATTTCTCCTCCCCTTGCATTTTCAATTCTCTAGCTAATTCTTTTGTCCAGTTCTTAAATGGCATATATTAAAGATGATTCCCATCCTTCTTGCCTTCCTCTTGATATGAGTGAAAGGAAATCCTATCCAAAGTTAAAGTACCATTACTTGTAGTTTATTTTTTTCAACATTTAATTAGCTTTTGGTTTCTATTGATATTTGAAATTTTAATGCTGTGAAATTCTGAATCAAAGAATTTTGGGGGTAGGAGACTAGGAGAACATTGTATTTTGATCATTTATTTCATATATATGACTTTTAAAAAATACTGGAGCAAATTGAAGAATCAGAAGGTAGATATCAACAAGATAATCTGCTTATAGAAGCAGAGAACTCAGAAGGCGGGAGAAATAATTCAAAACACAGAAAATTTAACACCAAAAGTGATGAAGCTGAAAAGCCAACAGAAGCATAATCCAAATGACAGAAAGTAGAAATGTTTTACAGTTTCTGTGGAAAGTTAGTCCATTCCATGGAAAGTTCTGGAACTGAAGTCTTTTTCGAGAAAGCTTTATCCACTGGCTTTTGAAAAATTGATTGGGCAAAGGCTATCTGCTCTCATTTGCCATCTAACATTTTAGCAATCTCATTCACACATTTTTTTTTGGCTGCATTCTTTTCCAGGACTCATTGTTTTCATTCACAGGATATCTACACAGTGTATATCTACACACATACATTGCACATGTATACATACACATGGAATGTTAGCTGGCAGAGTGGATAGGAAAATGTGTTTAGAATAAGGAAGTCCTCTTCTTCAAGAGATCAAATCTGCAATGTGGATGACATGAACTAGACCTGTTACAAGAATGAAATTATCCATCTCCTGCTTACCTTATTTTTATTCCCCCTCAGAGAAATGGACTGGAAGGTATTTGTTTCTGCTCTGTGTTTGTCCCCAGTTTTATGTATAGGTGGTGACGCCCATAGGATTAGGAGTTACAGTTATGGCAATTTTGGAACCAGGACTGCAAATGGGGTGGTGCAAACATGGATACCCTGAGATAGCAGGGTTACTGGAACTTCAACTCAGGCTCCAACTGATTTAAGATGAAAATCAAATACTCTTCCTCTTCCCAGAGACACAGGTGTAAGGAAGGAAGAGGATTTTGCCTCCATATACTGAATGGAATAATTGTGTATTGTGATTATACATTCTGAAGTATGTGTTACATATAGTAGAAGCCTTGTGATATAGGAGACAGAAAGATGGCTTTGTAGTCAAGAAAAATCTGAGTTCAAGGCCTGCCTCTGACATACCCTAGCTGTGTGATTGTAGGTCATTTAACTTTTAGAGTTTAAAGCAAACTTTACTCTATCAGTTGCTGAACTCTCTTTGGAAGAAAAAAAATTCTTTGCTATACCAAAGAAATTACACATTTAAACATCTTGCTCTCTCCCTCAAAAGCATACAATATAAAGTGTATCTTATAGGAGAACAGTGAAGATACCTAAAAACATTTTTAACAAAAAATATTAAATGTTATTGTTGTACATTGCCTTGACAATGTTGTTTTTATTCTTTTAGGGAATTTTTTCATTGAAAATCTTTCTTTGGAGGTGGAAAAATGGGAAAGTTAGGAATTATGGAAGAACAAGTCATGCAATATAAATATGAAGGAATTACTATTGTACTCTAAGAAATGGTGAAGAGTATGGTTTTAGGGACATTTGTGAAGACATACAAACTAATTCACATCAAAGTGAATAGAACCAGAACAGCATATACAATATTGTAAAGGTAAACAAATTTGAAAGATTTAGGAACTCTGGTTAGCATAATAGCCAACCTCGATTGTTGAAGACTAATGATTAAATATGTTAGCCACTAATTTAAAAAGAGCTGTAGGACTCAGAGTCTAACATGGCACACATACATTTATTTTCATAAATAAATATAAATACAATAAAAATGTATATAGACAAAGTTATGTATACACATATATATTGCACTATACACACACACACACACACATATGGCTCATTAGCTAGCAGAGTGGTTAGAAAAATGTATTTAGAATCAGGAAGACCTCTTTTTCATGAGTTCCAATCTAGCCTCAGATATTAATTAGTTGTATGAAACTGAGGAACTCGTGAGCTTCAGTTCCTCATTTGCAAAAATGAACTGGAGAAGGAAATGACAAAACATTTTAGTATCTTTGCCAAGAAAATTCCAGATAGGACTACAGAGAGTAGGACATGACTAAAATTGAACAATATACACCTGCATACAAGGCATGCAGGCATGTTCAAAAAGGTGTGTGCATGTATACTACTTGCACTACATATATCTATATCTATCTAGATCTAGATCTAGATCTAGTTCTAGAGCTCCTCTATCTCTATCTCTATCTCTATCTCTATCTCTATCTCTATCTCTATCTCTATCTCCATCTCTATCTCTATCTCCATCTCTATCTCTATCTCCATCTCCATCTCTATCTCTATCTATCTATCTCTATCTCTCTATCTCTATCATCTCTATCTCTATCTCTATCTCTATATCTCTGTCTCTATCTCTATCTCTATCTCTATCTCTATCTCTATCTCTATCTCTATCTCTATCTATCTCTACCATATAGGTAGATCTAGATCTAGATCTAGATATATACACATATATGTCTGATTATACATACAGCAAGCATCTAGGTATATATTCATAAGAGTTTATAATATAGCTTCTGATCCATAATGAGAAGAGACCACTCTCCAACAATAATTAGAAGTGAAACTGTTAAATATGAAAAAAGAAAAAAGTTCAAAACCAAATGTCAAATTAATCAGTTGACAATGTATCAAATAACTCAATTGTTGGACAACTTAATTAGACTTGCTAGATTGAGGATGGTGAGAGCAGTTGTAAATATGAGCCTGACAAAGAGTCTTCTCTAACATCTAAGCTCAATCTTAATTAATATAAAGGTTATACAAATAAAAAAAGTTACAAATTCATAATCTTTCATTAGCAACTCTCAGCTACATATGCTACTGTTAAAATTTAAAAGTAAACTTTTTTGGTTCATTTTATTATAATACAAATTCTATTGTTACATGTAACTTAGAGAAAGCTGACAATAACCCATATTTTCTTTAAAAAAATTAAGAGGAGGCTACTAGGTGGTGCAGTGAATACAGCACCAACCCTGGAGTCAGGAGGACCTGAGTTCAAACCAAGCCTCAGATACTTAATGATTACTTCTCTAATTGTCCTTGGGCAAGTTATTTAACTGCATTGCCTTGTAAAAAAAATGAAGAATTTTATAAGAAAAATGACAGTATTGATTCTATTCCTTAACTATCAAATAGCATGATTTTAGTAAGGAAAACCATTGTTCAATTGAAACCTCTTGTTTCCATTTTTATTAACCTCAGTTTAGTCTTTCAAAGTTCCCTTGTACTTCTCTAACTTCTTTTCAGTAATTTCTTATACTATGAGATGTTAAAAAATAGTTGAATGAATTTCATAAAATTATATTAATTCACATTTATATTGTGCTTTCAGATTTGTAAAGCACTTCAAAAACCTTGAGTATTTAATGCCCACAACAATCCTGGCATATACTTGTTATTATTAGACTACAAATGAGAAAACTGAATAAAATGGGTTAAGGGACTTGCCCAAAGACATATAGCCAGGAAATGCCTCTAGTCAGATTTGAATGCTGAGCTCCTGGATCAGCAGACTATCTACTGCAGAGACATAAAGGAGAAGGAAAAGAGAGACATAAAGAGAGACACAGAGGCAGAGAGACATAGAAAGATAAAGCACAGACATATACAGAGAGAAACAAATAGCCAGAGTTAGAGATAGTCAGATAGAGACAGAGATACAGAACCACAGAGCCAGAGACAGAGAGAGGGAGAAATTTGTCTTGATTTATACTATCATCAAGTCATTTATACAAGTCCTAAAAGAATTTTATTATGGAATGTAATATCAAGTTAGTTTTAAAGATGGGGAGACTGAGGCCAAAAAAAAAATCAGCATTTTTTTACCTAAGATATCAAAACTAGTACATAGCAGAGATGATATCTGATCCAGCTTCTGACACTGGATTTAGTCCTTCCAGATAATTGCCTAATCCTGCATTATTGTTTCCAATTATTATAGGACAGAGTCACTCAAAGAATTTAGAGGTAAAAGGGAACATCAAAGCAATTTCTCTAATAATTTCATTTTAGAGATTAGGAAAGTGAAAAACGGAGAGTACAGATCTCATATGTAGCAAGAGTTACTATTAAGATTTGAACCCAAATCCTTGAACTGCAAATAGTCTGTTTTTGTGTGTTTGTTTGTGTTCATTTGCCTCTGTGTGTGTGGGGGTGTTTCTTTATTATCCCACACAAAACTAGACTTCTCTAGACATTTTCTACTACACTCTTAACTGTCCTAGTTTCTCTCTATTTTCCTTTTTCTGAATCTTAGATGAACTTCTTGTGAGTCCTTGCCAGATTTCATTTTTAATCCACTATTAGATTATTTCTGGTTTTGCTATAGCTTCTGTTAGCAAATTGTAGAAAGGTGATGTGTTAATCTGTTAATGAAATTATTCAGTTGATTATGAGAGGTGAATCAACTGCAATATTTCAAGAGTCATTGGCCTTATTTTTATATAACCTAAAGCAATTCAGAGAAGAGTCCATCTATGCCATCATCATTAACAATTCTTGTTCACTCTACCCCCCCCCCACTTTTTAATGTGGTTCATGAGATAATAGCAGGGCAACCAGCATGTTAAGACACACCCACACAAACACACAGGATATACAAAAATATGATATTCCCTCATACATGTGTGTATATATACATATGCATAGAATACTACTTAATACTATATATAGTCCCTTTTTCTTTTTTTCTTTCTCTGTCTTTGTCTCTCTGTCTGTCTGTCTGTCTGTCTGTCTGTCTGTCTGTCTCTCTCTCTCTCTCTCTCTCTCTCTCTCTCTCTCGCTCATTATATGACTAACTTGTAGCCTGGCTCCATTTCTGTGCATATATATGATTTTTTATATTTATTTTGATATAAAATGGATGAGGTATCATTAACCAACATTTTATTCAGAGGAAAAAACAAAGGTTTTAATGGATTTAAAATGCAATAAAATTTAATAGTAATATGTCAGTCCCCAAAAGTTGATGTAAACTTGGTCTTCATTAAGAGAGGCAGTATTTCCAGAAATGAAGTGAGAATTCTCCTAAATTATGCCTAGTCCAAGATAGATATGAAGTATTATCACTGTAAATTAGATAATACCATACTATGAAAAACCATAATTTAGGAAAGGAAAGTTGGAAGTTGTTTAATTTCCAGAGGGAAGGCCAACAAAAATGGTAAAGTGCCTTGAGTTTATTCTTTTTTGAGAAGCTGTTGAAGAAAAAAAATGAATGTTTAGACTGAAGAGCAAAAAACTGGGGTAGCAAGTTAGAAGTAGAGTGAAGTGGTAGGGAAGATAATTATCACGGAGTAAGGGAAAAGTTATTATATGGACTATATCGGCATTATTATTGTAATTGACCCTATTGGACAAAACTAGGGTCAGCACTGGCAATTATAAACATACAAATTTAAAATGAACTCAGGAAAATTTCCTAACAACTGAAATCACATGCCTCAAAGGAGAAGTTAATGCTGGATATCATCAAGCAAATGTTTAATCATTACTTTTTAAGTTGTTGTAGTATAATTTCCTTTGTGATAAAGATTGTATTTCATGGCCATTGAAATACCTTCCAACTTTGAAATTCTGAGATCTCATAATATTCTTAAATGTTTGTATGGTCACAAATTGTTTCTTCGATGTCTTTTGGTAATGATGTTTGTTGTAGATTATAGCATTGGGTAACAATCCATTTCCATCAGAAATCAGAGTTGAAATGAGGAACAATATAATATTCATAGCAACAAATGTAGGAACCCAGTTGGAAATGGTTAAGCAAATTGTGGAAGACAAATTTAATGGGATATTAGTCAAATTTACTTAGTGATGAAATTTCAGAATACAAAAGGTTTGGGAAAATGCAAAGAGAAGTAAGTAGAACCAGGAAAATATGCACAATCATCATAACAATGTAACTTACTTCAACAACAGAAACAAAACTGAATGTGCAATTATAATGGTGAAGTTTGACTACAAAGACAAGTTAAAAAAATATACCTCTTTATCCTATGTGGAGGTGGGGGGACTCTTGGTTTGTAACAAGGTTTTAAAGTCAGTGTGTAAAAAATATTTTTATTTGTTTTTTTTATTGTTTATATCAGGAATAGTCTTTTGGAATGAAAGAGATCTATTTGGGCATGAAGGATATTTTTAAATGATATCAAATTTTAATTGGATGAAGTAAAGAAATAGACAAATGCTATTCTCAGAAAGAACTAAATCATCTTATTAGACTTATTTTTTCCCCTTTTTAATTTCAAATTTCTTTTTTTGTTGTTGTTTTGCAATGCAATGGGGTTAAGTGACTTGTCCAATATCACACAGCTAGGTACACATTAAGTGGCTGAGGCTGGATTTGAACTCAGGTGCCCCTGACTCTAGGGCCAGTGCTCTATCTAATTTCCACTAATTTCAAATTTCTGAGAGCAAAATTGTATAAGCTAAATTTGAGCTTTCTAGTCTTTGGGCTAAAGAGGAAGGGAAATAAGAACTGATAAAGAAATATTTTCTGAAATTTTCTTCCTGGCATACTCATCTATATTTTAACCCTGATACTACTTTTTAAGTACATTCAATGAAAAAGTGTTTAAAATATCATAATTCATATGTTTTGGTAAGCATTAGATTACATGGCCTTTGAGGTCCTTACAAACTCTTTGATCCTGTCAATCAGATTATGAACAGTGATTCTTTGAAAGAATAGAAATGTGCATTCTGGAACTGAAAGAAAAAGTTCACATATTATTTGTACCACATTGAAATGTTTTGGTTGTCAAGCATGAAAGATTCTGATTCTTTGAATCATTTACAGGTTGGTGCCTTCTTTCAGAAAAGCTTCTATGTATATTACTTCTTTGAACTATTCAATATGGAAATCTGTATTTCCAGGTAGCTTCTAAACAAATTTCAGATGCAAAGTAAGGTATGGCCTTGAAAGATACCCTTTGACCAGCTAAAATCATTTCATATCCTTCTTCATTCTAAGATTAGCCAAGATAAAACATTTCTTCTTTGGATTCAACTCTCACAAATGATTTGGATTTTCTCTGAGAGTATCTTTTAAAAAGAGCTGAAATTACCTTAAAAAAAGGAAACTACTTTAGACTCTTTTGATTTATGCCCAAAGCAACAAAGGTAAGAGTTCAGAGCATAATTAACTTAAAATATACCCTGGAACCTATCTAACTCATCATGTTTTAATGAGTCTCTCTAAGTAGATGATCTCGGCAAAAAACTAAAATCACACACTGATTATCAAGGTCTTAGCTTTTACCTAAGCAGGAAACCTTATGGGATGCATCTTTGAAAGCACAATTATAATGTCACTGAATAAAAAGTTTTTAAAAATGTGGAAAATGAATTTCCTTGGAGACCTAACCTTCGAAGGTGTTAGCAGAGTAGAGGAGATTTGACTAAGGAGAGTGGGTATTTTCAGATCCTCATACAAATGAATGTTCTATTAACAGGAGATTCAGCAGCATATGAGGATAATGGATGAGACATCTTACACTAAAGTAGATAGGTATCATGTGAATGCAAACAATGAGTGTAGTATAAAATAAGCCCTGTTTCTGAGATGCATTCTATCCTCACCTCTGCCTCTGCCAAAGAAACATAGAATTTCAGTTGAAGGGGCTTAACCATTTACTCAAAACCAAACCTAAAACTAATCTCTAGCCCTCTTATAATGTGACAACTTATCATTCAGTCTCTGTTTGAATATATATGTCAGTTGGAGGAACTCACCTTTTCTCAAAGAACTCAATTTCATATTTGTGCAACTTTTACCATTTAAAAGATTTTAAACATCAGGGCTAATATTGCATCCTTCACTCTCCACCCATTACTCCTGCTCTTCATCCTGAAGTTAAAGAAATCTTAATCCCTATTTCACTTGATCACCTTTTAAGTACTTCAATCGACCATACAAATTTCTCCTCCCCTTGCATTTTCAATTCTCTAGCTAATTCTTTTGTCCAGTTCTTAAATGGCATATATTAAAGATGATTCCCATCCTTCTTGCCTTCCTCTTGATATGAGTGAAAGGAAATCCTATCCAAAGTTAAAGTACCATTACTTGTAGTTTATTTTTTTCAACATTTAATTAGCTTTTGGTTTCTATTGATATTTGAAATTTTAATGCTGTGAAATTCTGAATCAAAGAATTTTGGGGTAGGAGACTAGGAGAACATTGTATTTTGATCATTTATTTCATATATATGACTTTTAAAAAATACTGGAGCAAATTGAAGAATCAGAAGGTAGATATCAACAAGATAATCTGCTTATAGAAGCAGAGAACTCAGAAGGCGGGAGAAATAATTCAAAACACAGAAAATTTAACACCAAAAGTGATGAAGCTGAAAAGCCAACAGAAGCATAATCCAAATGACAGAAAGTAGAAATGTTTTACAGTTTCTGTGGAAAGTTAGTCCATTCCATGGAAAGTTCTGGAACTGAAGTCTTTTTCGAGAAAGCTTTATCCACTGGCTTTTGAAAAATTGATTGGGCAAAGGCTATCTGCTCTCATTTGCCATCTAACATTTTAGCAATCTCATTCACACATTTTTTTTTGGCTGCATTCTTTTCCAGGACTCATTGTTTTCATTCACAGGATATCTACACAGTTATATCTACACACATACATTGCACATGTATACATACACATGGAATGTTAGCTGGCAGAGTGGATAGGAAAATGTGTTTAGAATAAGGAAGTCCTCTTCTTCAAGAGATCAAATCTGCAATGTGGATGACATGAACTAGACCTGTTACAAGAATGAAATTATCCATCTCCTGCTTACCTTATTTTTATTCCCCCTCAGAGAAATGGACTGGAAGGTATTTGTTTCTGCTCTGTGTTTGTCCCCAGTTTTATGTATAGGTGGTGACGCCCATAGGATTAGGAGTTACAGTTATGGCAATTTTGGAACCAGGACTGCAAATGGGGTGGTGCAAACATGGATACCCTGAGATAGCAGGGTTACTGGAACTTCAACTCAGGCTCCAACTGATTTAAGATGAAAATCAAATACTCTTCCTCTTCCCAGAGACACAGGTGTAAGGAAGGAAGAGGATTTTGCCTCCATATACTGAATGGAATAATTGTGTATTGTGATTATACATTCTGAAGTATGTGTTACATATAGTAGAAGCCTTGTGATATAGGAGACAGAAAGATGGCTTTGTAGTCAAGAAAAATCTGAGTTCAAGGCCTGCCTCTGACATACCCCTAGCTGTGTGATTGTAGGTCATTTAACTTTTAGAGTTTAAAGCAAACTTTACTCTATCAGTTGCTGAACTCTCTTTGGAAGAAAAAAAATTCTTTGCTATACCAAAGAAATTACACATTTAAACATCTTGCTCTCTCCCTCAAAAGCATACAATATAAAGTGTATCTTATAGGAGAACAGTGAAGATACCTAAAAACATTTTTAACAAAAAATATTAAATGTTATTGTTGTACATTGCCTTGACAATGTTGTTTTTATTCTTTTAGGGAATTTTTTCATTGAAAATCTTTCTTTGGAGGTGGAAAAATGGGAAAGTTAGGAATTATGGAAGAACAAGTCATGCAATATAAATATGAAGAATTACTATTGTACTCTAAGAAATGGTGAAGAGTATGGTTTTAGGGACATTTGTGAAGACATACAAACTAATTCACATCAAAGTGAATAGAACCAGAACAGCATATACAATATTGTAAAGGTAAACAAATTTGAAAGATTTAGGAACTCTGGTTAGCATAATAGCCAACCTCGATTGTTGAAGACTAATGATTAAATATGTTAGCCACTAATTTAAAAAGAGCTGTAGGACTCAGAGTCTAACATGGCACACATACATTTATTTTCATAAATAAATATAAATACAATAAAAATGTATATAGACAAAGTTATGTATACACATATATATTGCACTATACACACACACACACACACATATGGCTCATTAGCTAGCAGAGTGGTTAGAAAAATGTATTTAGAATCAGGAAGACCTCTTTTTCATGAGTTCCAATCTAGCCTCAGATATTAATTAGTTGTATGAAACTGAGGAACTCGTGAGCTTCAGTTCCTCATTTGCAAAAATGAACTGGAGAAGGAAATGACAAAACATTTTAGTATCTTTGCCAAGAAAATTCCAGATAGGACTACAGAGAGTAGGACATGACTAAAATTGAACAATATACACCTGCATACAAGGCATGCAGGCATGTTCAAAAAGGTGTGTGCATGTATATACTTGCACTACATATATCTATATCTATCTAGATCTAGATCTAGATCTAGTTCTAGAGCTCCTCTATCTCTATCTCTATCTCTATCTCTATCTCTATCTCTATCTCTATCTCTATCTCCATCTCTATCTCTATCTCCATCTCTATCTCTATCTCCATCTCCATCTCTATCTCTATCTATCTATCTCTATCTCTCTATCTCTATCATCTCTATCTCTATCTCTATCTCTATATCTCTGTCTCTATCTCTATCTCTATCTCTATCTCTATCTCTATCTCTATCTCTATCTCTATCTATCTCTACCATATAGGTAGATCTAGATCTAGATCTAGATATATACACATATATGTCTGATTATACATACAGCAAGCATCTAGGTATATATTCATTTTTATAGAGATGTGCACATGCATTAAATGGCTGGTTTACTTGTATACAGGTCCATGCAGGTATGGAAGACATGCATAAAATATACACAAATTATATATAACATATATAGGCATACCACTATAATGCTGCATGTACACACATGAACAAAACAATACACACATGCATGTACACCTGCATATTACATAATGCATACACACATACACAAACAATTATCGTTTAAGATACAGCCAGTGAAGATGTTTTGTTGATTTTGATTATCCAAGTTCTAAACAGTAGTTTTGCTTCTTAATTAAGGCAGGGGTAGGGAGAAAGAACAAACTTAGGTTGATCTTTTCTTGTTTTTATTTTTTAATTTTTATTGTCATAAAAATAAATAAACCTTTAACAAGGGAAACTAAAGGGCCCTCCTTAAATTGTCTTTCACTTCTCTCTATGACTCAACAAGTTCTATTAAAAGGAAGATCTGAATGCCCTTTCATAGACTAGACTTAAGGGAAATACTATATCTTTTTGTGTGTGTATATGTGCATGCATATGTGTATGTATATAATCTTATGTACAGATATACAGTCATATCTAAAGATATAATGTTATAAAATCTGTATATAAGAGTAAAGGTCAATAAATAAAATTTTCATGAAGCAATATATTCTTTGGATTATTGGATATTTAAAATTGATATAAATAAAAATGTTGATTAATAGCCAGTATTTTATTTGGTTTTATAGGATTAGTAAGTTATTTACAAAGATTTTTTCACTTGGTTCTCATGATAAGTTGAGAGATAATAGCAACAATAATAATGATAATAATAAGGATGAGGATTAAATTAATGATTAAGAGGAGAAAGAGGATTTATTATTTGCAATGTACAAGGCATTGTGCTGAGATGAACAAATATAATTTCACTTGATACAGCAATATTTGGAGGTAGGTGCATCATTTATAGATGAGAAAATTAAGGTTAAGTGACACAGGCGCATAGATTATAATTTTCCGATGTCACATTTGAACTAGGCATTTCTGACTTCATATCTATTAATCTATTGACTATACCATCTAGATGATAGTCATAGTCTTGTCATGGAAGAATTTACAATTTAAAAGTTCGGAATCAAAGAAACAGTGTAGCAAAGATATTTCAATGGCTAAAATAAATGTGGAATCATAGTCTATAACAAGATTGGGAAAATCTAGAATTTATGATTTTTGCTTTTCTTTTATATACCTTCACATTTATTCTATTCTAGAATATTATTAATAAATTTAGCCTAAAAGTTTGAATTTGCCCAATTTTCCTATTGGGAGACAGTTTAAAAAATTAAATTGGCAAGACAATACTTTGTTCATTTCTAATAAGTGCTAAAAGAATGATTTTTGAAATGGAGCATATTTTCTCACTAACCATTGCTTAACCATTTATTTAATTAGTATCAACATATCACATTGATATCAATTTTGGCTTTCAATGCAAATAGTATATTTTTGGAGTAGGAAAAAACAAGAAATAAACTAAAGGGGACAATGAAAGAATATATATATGTAAATATATGTACATATATGTATATATGCATACACACACACACACACACACATATATATATATATATATATATATATATATATATACTCCATGAGAATTATTATTTCTATAATGGCTACTAAAAATTCTTACAGGGATACTTTAAAAATAAATTCTGGCTTAGTAGTTAAAGAATGGGACCCAAGTGGGAAGTTAATGAAATATGGCATCATGAGGTTTTGTAAAGCATCTATTAATGCACATTAAATCTGATGTTCTCTAGAAAGGGAAAAGAAAAGGAAGATAAATTATTTTATTTGAGAGTAAGGGAAAAGTAACTGAGACTGATGCTTTTCTGAATATCATCGCAAGACCATTTGAAAGGGGAGATTTTTATCAAAATTGGAGAATTGTTATGGTCTCTAATGTAGGATTCCATAAGCACTATGAAATATATCAATATTCCCATGCATTGAGGCATGTTTAAAGGAGTGAATCTCAATGTAATGTTAAGAAACATGAAGTGCAATTGGAATTAAGGGTTGGATTGCTTAGAGAAAGAAAGTCTACAGAGAAACTTATAGACGACAATGAAAGGAAGTGTTGACTGTCTTATGATATAGCTGCACAAAAGCAAAAAATATATATAAAGAATTCACTGATACTGACAGCTACAGAAATTCCATCTTAATAGAATATTTAATTTTTAAATTTTTTTTAAGGCAATGGGTTTAAATGACTTGCCCAAGGTCACAGAGCTAGGCAATTATTATGTGTCTGAGTTTGGATTTAAACTCAAGTACTCCTGACTCCAGAGCCAGTACTCTATCCACTGTACCTCCTAGCTGCTCTTTTAATAGTATATTTAGGTTTCTCTTTTCTAAGAGCAAATACTTCTCTAAAATGCTTTCTTTAAGCCATTTTTCTAATATACAGAAGACAGTTTCAGACCAATGTGTTAATTTCTTTGATGTCATATCTATGTCTTCATAACATGTCCAAATTTCACTTAAATGCTGAACACAAATCCTGATTTTTCTATAAATTTTTCCTAGAACATATCTTTTTTTCTCTCTCTCATTCTGAACTCCCATTCAACTTAAATAATGAGCAATAAATTTAGCATTTATTTGATAGAACTTCTTGTACTATTTTCTGTTTGTAAATTTAGGTGTTTTCTAATTCATAATACAGCTAATACAGCATTTGAAATTCTGTGTTCATGCCATTTCCCTCTGTTTTATACTTTATAAAATTCAGGATGACATATCAATCAATTCACAAGCATTTGTTAAGCAGCAGAACCTATGCTAGCCTCTGGGAATACAAGTACAAAGTACCAAATAACCCCACCAAAAGTAGTTTATATTTTAATGAAGAGAAATAAAATTCACAGGAAAAAATTAAACAGCAAAAATGCAAAGTGAATAAAAGTGCATTATATTAATCTACAGAGAAAAACATATATTTATATGTGTGCATACAAGTATTAAATACACATGGGTGTAGATATGTATATACATATCTATATCTCTCTATATCTATACAGACATATATATGTATACATACACATATACATATATATATATATATATATATATACATCAACCTATCTTTTTACATAGAGATGAATTAGGACATGATTTAGAATTCACAGCACTAGCCATTGGGATATGAGAAAAACTTCATAGAAGATGTGATCTAATTAACAGAGGAAGAGAGTAAATTTAAGCATGGCCTGGGTTTAAGTTCTGCAATTGACTCATAGCATCTGTGTTTTTGACCAAATCACTTTTCTTCTCAGTTCCCTAGGAAACTCTCTAAGACTAAATTTGCAGAGAAAATACAGAATTGCTTTGAAAGACAAACTTGGTTAATTATAATGAAATCATGATTTCATTCCCTATTCCTTTCTTGGATCCATTGTAGATAATCAAAGGATAGTTGTTTGGTGTATAATGTAAGATGATACACATGATATGTTTAAACATATGGAAAGACAACTTGACTCAACTATTTAGATACACACAAAAAGAGAGAAAATAACAGCATGAATGACATTCTTGTATTCACTTATAGATAGTATGTAAAATGGAATTGGAAAGGGGCAAAAAGAATAACAAAAAAGGAGAAAAGGCCAAGGTAGAAAAGAAATGAGAAGAGAGGACCTCTGTTTGGTATGCATATCCTAGCAGGAAGATAAAGAAGGAATTTTTGGAGAATATAATCTTACATCTTTGAGGGTGAAATGAAAAATGGTCAGTCACCTATATGGATTAAAAATGTCTTTTGAAAGGACTTTGTTCAGTCTTCCCTTAATTCATTAGTAGAAGCTTGAGGGTATTGAAAAAGTCCACCATTGTAGCTTTGCATAATTAGTACACTGGGATAATGAAAATTCAAAGATTACTTTTTTCCCCCCTAATCATTTTACATTGATACTAAGTATTACTTGAGGGACCTAAAGACATATTGAAAGGAAGCAATTTATAGTACTGCTGGGTATAATCTTAGCCCAGAATATTGCTGAAAGGGAACTATTTAATTAAGCCTGTGGATCAATTGATAGGTCCACAGAGTATATTGGCCTCCAAACCATTTTGTGATCTGTCATTGTCATTCCTTGCTCTGGAAATGTGCTCTGTGCAAAAACATGGTATTTTGTCTCCACAGTGAATACTAGATAGAATTATGGGGAAAAAATCAGAATCATTCATTATGTGGGAATATAATGAACAATTTGTCATGTTTGGTTATCTTTGCATTTACTTTAAAAAATCTTTTGTATCTATTTTGTATCTATTTGTATCTATTTAAGTGTTATGAAATGGGAGTTTAGTCAGACCTAGCTAGACATTATTGGAATAAAAGTATTTTAATATTTGGAACACAGTGTGCATACTACAGTCATTAGAAAACTAATTATTTGAACCATTTTCATGATATTGAATATAAAACCATATACGTTAGAATTATCACCACAAGTCTTTAGAATCAGAGTTTTCATGATACTGTAATGGACTATTGGTCTCATCGTTGCTCTACAATGAAAGTAGGGTTAGTTGTAGGTGAAATTTGCCCATGATTTCCTCCCATTTTACCTTTTATCATGTGTTATCAAATTAGGAGCTATATGATACTTTACAGTAATCTCCTTACCTTCATATTCTCATTACAATATTTATTTCCCCCTTAGCATTTTAGGAACTTCAAGATCAATCTATCAACATACATTCATGAAATACACTATTTTTTAACAAATCTTCTAACAAAGTTTTAGAGATGAAACTGTTCTTTACTCCCAATCAGTTTACATTCTAATGAAGGAGATAACAATTATAAATATATATATAATGTATATATATATATATATATATATTGTAATTATAAAGTGAATAAATATAAATCTGTACAAAGAAGTTAACTTCCAGGGAGGAATGATATAATTATCTACTTGGTGAGAAAATGAAGGAGAAATTTCAGTTTTAAGATTGTGATTGGTTTTTTTCTTAGCAGGAGTGATGAATTCTACAACAATGATAAGTAAAGACTATACCACGAATAATACAAAAGCAGATATATATAGTATACACAGTATCATGTGTGAGTTACAAAAAGATTAGTTTGATAGTTGTACAGCATGCAGGAAGGGAAGTAATGTGTATTATAAAACTTGGATTTTTTATTGGAACTAGATTATGAGATCTTTAAAAGTTTAAGATTGGTGTTTATATTTGTTTCAGAGTCAAATGGATGCCACTGCAGTTGACTGAGTAGGACAGTAATATAGCTAGATTTGTACTTAAAGAAAATTATTTTGGCATTTGTGGGTAGAAGAGACTGAATCAAGGAGACAAACTGGGAAGTGAGTGAAATAATCTTTCTTGGAAGTGATACAGTTCTGAGAAAAATGTGAGAAAAGAGAAAAAAGATCATATACTAGTGTTGTGAGATTAAACATGGGAAGATCTGGCAACTGATTGTATATATGGGATGAGGAAAGGTGAGTTGTTAACATTATAGTTATAAAGCTGAATGTATAAATGGGGAGGTAGAGACATTTGGGAAAGAAGAATATTTTGTGGAGAGATAACGAGTTCAGTTTTGAGCAAATTAAATTTAAACTATAATTATAACATACAGTTTGAATTGTTTAATAGGTTTTTGATGATTTGTGATATACATATGTGAAAGCAGACTGCATACAAATGATAGCTAAATACATGAGTGGTAATGAGAGTACTGAAAGAGTAAAGAAGAAAAGGGTCACCAGGAGGAGAACCAGAACAAGGTGTTTTTGAACAGGCACAGGGACACACACACACACACACACACACACACACACACACACACACACACACACACAGACAAACAAAGAAACATCAAAAAATGAACGAACTAAACAGAAAGGAGATAAACCAAATAGAAGAAAGAAATTAATATTGCAAATTCTTTCATTGGCTATATGTAAAAAAAAAAACGTTTCTCATTCCACACACAGAATCTATTACCTCTCTGTTTGGAGGTTTACATTATGTTTCAATAGTCTTCAAGTTTCATGGATGTCCTGTATCTATCATAGATATTCCAACTTTCAAAAGTTTCTTTTATTTGCAATTTTTAGTTGTATGTAGTTTTCCCCTAGTTCTGCTCATTTCATCCTTGTTCAGTTTATAAAAAGTTTTCAGAATTCTTTTAATATTGAAGCTAAAGGATTTTTAGAAGCATTTCAGTGAACATTTTAGTATATATATATATATATATATGCATATATAATTTCTTTACATTCTTATCACTTTTGGGGCGGTATGAACATACAAGTGGATCTGTGGGTGAAAGAAAATGACCATGATTGTGACAAAAAAAATTTTGCAAACATTTTGTAACAAAACTGTGGTAAGAGTAGAGGGGCTATTTTCCCATGGAAACTTCCAGCTCTGGCTACATCAGTTTTTCATCATTGTAAAATGCAAGCTTAGAGCTGTTCTAATATGTATTTCTTTCATTAATAGTAATTTAGGTCAAGCTTTTTTATGCTTTGTTATTTGCAATTTTCAAATTCTTTTTTAAATTTTTAATTAAGGAAATGGGATTTAAGGAAATGTGCCCAAGATCATACAGCTAGGCAATTATTAAAAGTTTGAGGCCAGATTTGAACTCAGGTTCTCTAGACTCAAGGGCTAGTGCTCTATCCGCTGTGCCACCTAGCTGCCCCCAGCTTTTGCAATTATTTTAAGAAATGTTGGTTCCTATCATTTGTCTACCACTTGTGGTTAAGAGATAAGTAGTAATGCTCATTGATATACAAATTCCTTCATTATTTAGAACAAATGTTCCTCATCAAAGATATTTCTTGACAGAATATTTTACTAGTTGACAGTATAACTCCATTTTTTCATGAAAAAGCTATTAATTTTCATATAATTGAAATGGTTTATATTATTTTTGTTACCCTATCTCTTTCTGGTTTGGCTAATGATTTTCTTCATAGAAACAACTGGGAAATATGTTTATATTCATTTTGCTTTATTAATACCATAGGATGTGACTTTATATATATGTCAACTTCGTTTGGATCTTGATCTGGAATATGTTATCAGATTGTATTCTAAATAATTGTCTTTTCCTCTCAGAAGTTCTTAGCGTTTAAAGGGTTCTTAAGTAATATATAATTTTGGATTTTTAAAATACTAGATTATTTAGCTTGTTCACGTCTCATTTTACTAGTCTAGCTTTTCAACTGGCCACTATTTTCTATCTTTCAAAAAGTATGAAATAATTGTCAATATTATATAATTAGAGAAAGCTAGATGGACTCATGAATAGAGTACTGGGCTAGGGAAACATGATATAAAAATAAGTTTAAAGAAAACATAAACAATTTCATAAATTCTGAATAAGTCAGTGTTTCCCTCAGTTCTTCATTTGTATAAAAGGGAAAATCAGAGCATCTCCCTCTCAGAGCTAATATGAGGATCAAATGAGATAATAGTTATAAAATACTCAACATGGTGACCCACATTTATAATTATGTATTTCCTTTCTCTCACAATTTCTGTTTACCATTTCTGTTATATATCATAGCTTGAGTTTCCAAATGTCTCTGTGCATATCAACTTTAATTTTTATAACTTTAAATTCCAAACATTTAGAACTAATATTTTGTTCTACTCATTATTGGAAATGTGATCAACCGTGAGCTTAATTTATACATTGATTTCTTTAGCATAATTATTGTTATTTTGGCATGTTGAAGTGGGGACAAATAATATTCCTGCAATACTTTAGATATTCATCTATTTCTAAAAAAGAGTAATATGCAATTATACTTTAGATTTGAGTTGTTAAATTTACCTCCCATGAAACTGTCATTTCACTTTTCTTTTGTTATGATTTTATTGAAATAATAAAAAATTGGTGAATTTATTTTTATAGTATATGTTAAAACAGAGTTGGAAATTTTTAGTCTTTACTGATTATTTGTTGCTTTTTAAGTAAATCCTGTCAACTGTAAATAAGGGTAACTCACATTTTTCTAAAGTTAAACAAATTCATCTTGTCTTCTTGGCATGTCTAATATTTCTAGAATTATTTCAAATAATAGCAGATTCAGAACATATGCTATCACTTCATTTGGAAAAATTTTATTGCTTCTTTACTGTCAGTAATTCTGAACTTTATTTTATGTGTATAAATAATTCATATTTAAAGTTTGGCTTTCAATGTCTAGGCTTTTCTAGGGTTTTTATAAGTATAAATGAATGTTGTATTTTGTCAATGCTTTTTCTGTAAACATTGATATGATTATGTATCTTGTTTTTTCCCATAATTTTTGATCATAGTCATTGTATCATATTCCACTTTAGATGAGGTTTTTTATTATCCTTCACTATTAGAAAAGACAATTGATGAGAGTGAAAATTGTTCCATAGTTTTATGCAATCTGAAGTCCATAGTAAATCGTATCTTGAATTTTCATCTTCTCTCAATTGATTAATAACTATTCTGAGTGAAAATATATGTAACCTTTGGTTTTACTTGTTTAAAACATGTCTATTGAATATGTCCACTCTTTACCTAACATAGTGATTTGTTGCAAGCATAATTCAAAGTTTTTATTTTACTAAGGCCTAAGAAGCACAAGCTTTTTAGGGAGTCAGGTATCTATTGTGTCAATTCCCTTCAGAAAAATCTGAATATCTGTCATCATAAACATACAAATATATTAACATTATTTAATAAGATTATTTTATCTTATTTTCTATGTTATAAACACATTCCATTCCCTCCCTGCATGCTGCCAGCTCTATTTAATTGTTTTATCTCCTAATTTTTTCTAAGCTGATGAAATTCTTTTCTAGACTGGAGGAAGGTATATCTCCACAACCATTTTGGCCTTTTCTTTCCTTCTCCTTGTATTAGGGATTTCCTATTGTGCTTTTCAACTTGTCCTTCCTTCTGCCACTTCACTTTGTTTAGGGACAGCTAAGTGGTACAGTGAATAAAGCATTAACTTTGGAGTCAGGAAGACCTGAGTTCAAATGCAACCTTTTTTAATAATTATCTAGCTATTTGATCTTGGACAAGTCACTTAACCCCATTGCCTTGCAAAAACAACAACCAAAAACCCCCAAAATATTTGATTTTATCAATTCAATATTGATTTTTTCTTCTTTTGCTTTTCTTATATATTTTGAAGTTAATTACATTTTTAGAAACAGATACTTTTTGTCAATTGATGAACCTTTTTTATTATTGTATTTATAACTGGACACATTTTAAAAAATAGTCTAGAGGGGCAGCTAGGTAGCTCAGTGAATAGAGCACTGGCCCTGGAGTCAGGAGGACCTGAGTTCAAATTTTACCTCAGACACTTAATAATTACCTAGCTGTGTGGCCTTGGGCAAGTCACTTAACCACATTGCCTTGTAAAAACAAAAAAAGTCTAGAAATATGAGAATGTCAAATTCATTGCTTAGTATTTTCTTGAGGATTTTTATCATATTTATCTGCTATGTTTTATATAGACTACATCACTTAATGCATATATGTAGGCATACAGACATGAAAAAAAATATATATATTTATCATATATATATATCAAGTATACATATATATATACATATTAGTATAAAACATTCTCAAATAGATAAATAGGATAATGATCTAAAAATGTCCTCACAAGAATTGAGAAACAATTTAAGTCAAATGCAACATTTCAAATCCTTAATTATAAAAGAAATGCAAATCCAAACAACTCAAAAGTTTCAAACTCTCATTTAGCAATTGGTAAAGATAAAAAAAGATAGAAATTAACAATGTTAGAGGAGAGGTGGAAAAATAGACTGATTAGTCTATTGTCTAGTTTTTCAGCTGTGGATCATTATATTAATGTAATCATTGTGGAAATCTATTTCAAATTATGTATAGAAGTGACTTATGTTAGGAAAAAAATTCATCTTATTCAATAATATAAAGCAATACTTTTTTTTATCAAAGCCAATAATTGGAGATAAGGTACATGTACATAAGTTTGAAATGAATAAATAAAGTGGCATGTAAAAGTAATGAAACAATACTGTCTTGTTAAAAATGTCAAATATGATGTCCAGAAAAAAAAATATTTAAATTCCCTAGTGCAGTTTGTAGGTACCAGAGTCAAGAAAATATGCACAATGAATTTACAAAGTAAATAAAAAGATACTACAAAATTTCCAAAAAGCAAATATGGCTCCCAGGAAAAATTAGAAGATATCCCTCAAACTCCTTTCTTTGCTAAAGGTCAAGGTCAAAATGTGACTTACCTTGAATACATTCACAGAAGCTTTTAATGTAAGAACTGGTTTTGTTGACTTTATTTACCTTCTTTCTGTTCTTTGAATATATTATTTGATTTGAGAAGGCTTTTGAGTTGAAGAAGGGGAAATGAAATAAAGAGAAATGCTGGTGTATTAAAAAAGCAATGGATGTCAATAAACTAATTTTGAAACAATTGGGAACACTTCCAGGGCAGAATCAATAGCAGAGAGAAACTAGGAAATTCCTGGAGCTTTTTCCATTTTCTCTCTAAAACAACATTGAATAAAGCCTCTAAATAGGCCATAAAGCTGCAGAAACCACAAAAAAAAGATGGAAACAACTTTTCAGTTCATGATAGCCTGGAAGAACTTCAAGAAAGCTCTGTATCACACGAGTGAAGGGGGAATACAGCACAGTATAGTTGAGGGAACTCAGAAGTCTTTCAGAGGCTTTTCAATGATCTAGACAACCAGGGTTAGGTTCAGCAGGCCAGCTAGGAGGCCTCAGACCAAACATGGAAGTCATACTAAGAACCCCAGAATATTGAAGAAATAGTGCAAAAAGCCATGGCCAACTGAGACCCCAGAGCAAAAACCTAGGACAAGCCCTCCCATTCCCTAACACAAAAACTTGAGACTATAATCCCAGTGCCTCAGGAGTAAAACTCACTTTCAAAATGGACATAAAAGTGAAAGCATTGCTAGAAAGTGCATAGAAAGATACTATGGTGAGAGGGAAGAACGAAACATTATCTCAGAAGAGGAAAGTAGTGAGAAAAATAAGTCCATTGTGAAGAAGGGAATTCTGAATTGGGTTGAATTTCAAAAAGTCATCATGGAAGACCTCAAAAATGATTAAAAAACAAATAGGAGAAGAAAAAGATAACTTGAGTAAAGAAATGAGAATAAGACAGGAGAATTATGAAAAAATCAAAAACCCCAAAAACCAAAAATTGACTGAAGAAATAACTTTAAAAGTAAAATTGGCCAAATGGAAAAAGAAAGCAATTCCTTTAAAATTAGAATTGCCCAAATGGGAAAGGAAATATAAAATTAATTGAAGGAAATGAATTCTTAAAAATTAGAATTGGGCACATGGAAACTAAAAACATTTCAAGATATCAAGAAGTCATCAAACAAAACCAAAAGAGTGTAAAAATAGAAGAATGTATGAAGTACCTCTTGGAAAAATAGTTCCTGGAAAATAACCCTAGGAGGGACAATTTATGAATTATTGATCTATCTAAAAGCGAAGTTCAAAGAGATAAAGATGCTAGACAATATTGATCAGAAAATTGCCAAGTAAATTTCCTAAAACAATAGAGTAAAGAAGTGGAAGAATCTACTAATCTCCTCCAGAAAGAGATCCCAAAATAAAAATTCCAAGGAATAATGCAGCCTAATTTGAGAATTATCTTCTGATGGATTAATTATTTCAAATATCCATAAAAATTAAAATACCAAAGAGCCACAGTCAAAATTGCTCAGGATTTATCAGCTTCAACATGAAATGATTGAAGATCCTAGAATATAATATTCCAGAGAGCAAAAGAACTTAGATAATAAAAGAAAAAGCTTCCCCACAAAATTCAGCATAGTCTTTATGGGGTAAAAGATGGACATTCAATAAACTAGAGTATATTCAAACTTATCTGAAAAAAGACCAGAACTGAATAGAAAATTTGACCTTGAAATATAGGAGTAAATAGATGCATGAAAAATTAAATGGAAAGAAAAATTGCTAGTGAATAAAACTTAACAGTTTTTATTCCTTCAAGGGAAGATATTAATTCTTACTTTTGAGAATTCTATTGCTATTGTGACAATTGCAAGAAGAAAACTTAGAGTTGTGGATATAAATTGATCATGATGTGATGATAGTAAAACTCTTTAGGTGGTATTTCCATTAGGACAGTTGAAAGGAGTGTATATATAGTCAGCAGGATAGTTTTGAAAAATAAGGTATGAAGAAAAGCATTATGCTGAGAGAAGAAGGTGGAGGTAGAAAAGGTTAATAACACCATATAAAAAAGGCAAAAAGACCTATTATAGGAAAGGAATAAAAGGGTGATTATGATCATTTTGTGATCATACTGTTAACAGATTTGTTTAAAAGAGAGAATAACAAGCATCCACAATTGAATAAAGTAATTTATGTCATCCTACATGGAAGTAAAGAACTAGAAATGGGAAGGAGAGACTGATAAACAGAAGAGAAGAAAGGAGGGGAGAAGGGGGGGGTAAAGAGTGAAGAAAAGTGAGGGTGGACTGATAGAAAGGAGGACACAATGAGAGAGATGGCAGTCAAAAGAAAAACATTGTTGGGTAAAGATTGGGTAAAATGATAGAAAAAAGTATAAATGGGAGAAGATAGAATGGAAGGAAATGCAAGGTTAATCATGATAACTTTAAATAGGAATTAGATGAATTCTCCCCCAAAACAAAGTGGATTGCACAGTTGAATAAAATCATAATCTCAAAGTATGTTTTTTTTTTACAAGAAACACATTTGAAGCAGAGGGATTCAAAAATGTAAAGGTAGAAGAATGGAGAAGAATAAATAATGCCTTAGTTGAAATAAAAATGTAACAGTCACATCAGACATAGCAAAAGCAAAAATGAATTCAGTTAAAGGATAAGAAATGAAAACTCAACTTCCTAAACCTACCATAGACAATGAATACTAAGCATTCATTCACCAAGTAGTATAAAATCCCAAAAAGAAGGTAATTGAGGAGGTGAAAGGAATTTTAAAAAACTACATTTGATAGCTGTCTGGAGAAAATTTAATCTTTTTTTTTTTTTTTAGTGCTACATGCCATCTACACAAAAATTGACCATGAATAAGAGCATAAATCCATCACAATCAAATGCAGAATGTAAGAAATATTAAATGCATTTTTTTAGAACATGATGCATGGAAAGATAGACATAAATTAATTGGAAGCAAATTAACTCAGTTTGAATTACTGAATGGATCAAATAACAAATCATGAAAAGAAGCCATAATCTCATCCAAGAGAATGATAATAATGAAACATCTTACCAGAATTTGTGTGATACAGCCTAAACAGTTATTAAGGGAAATTTTATATCTGTGAATACTTATATGAATAAAATAAAGCAGAAATCAATGAATTGGATATGCAACTAAAAAATTAGAGAAAAGAACAAATTGAAAATCCCCACTTAAATAACAAATTAGAAATTTTGTCAAAGAGGTGCTTAATAAAACTGAAAATAATAGAGCTATTAATATTAAGCAAAACAAAGAGTTGTTTTTATAGCAAAACCATAAAATAGAGAATCCTTTGATCAATTTGATTAAAAATAAAAGAAAGAAGAAAACCAAAACAACAGCAACAAAAATGAAGGGTGAATTACTCACTACTGACTAAGAAATTAAAGTAATAATTCTTAATTATTTAAACCACATGCATGCCAAAATAGTGACAATTTTAGGGAAATGAATAAATATTTACAAAAAATATAGAATGTCCAGATTAACAGAAGAGTAAATAAAATATTTAAATAATCCTATTTCAGAAAAGGAATCTGAACAAGTTGTCAATGAATTTTCTTGAAAAAAAATTTCAGGGTCAGATGGATTTACAACTCAGTCCCACCAAATATCAAAAGAACATTTAATTCTCTGTAAATTTCAGCATATTCTTTCAGGGGAAAAGATGGACTTTCAACAAAATAGAAGATTTTCAAACTTACCTGACAAAAAGACCAGAACTGAACAGAGTATTTGATCTTCAAATACAAGGCTCAAGCGATATGTAAAAAGGTAAATGAAATAGGGGAAAGGGATATTAGTTAATTCTGGAGAAGTGTATTTCTCTTAGAATGATTAAAGGAACATATTTAGATTCAAGATGTGGGCATAAATTCACTAAGATACAATCCAATTCAGTTCTTGAGAATTGTATTTATTTTGGGACAGTTGGAGGTATCATTTATAAAAGAGAGTGCGAGTTTAAAATGATTATGATATGAGGATGTTTATGGCTTTTGAGAATTTTACTTCTATCAGAACAGTTGAAAGTTAAAAAAATGAAAAGTAAAAGGGGGAATGGAGAAGCAAAGCGATGAAACAAGGATAGATTGAGAGATGAATCAGAAGCAAAATGTTGAGGATAAGGTGAAAGGAGAGAGAAAAGTACAAAGAGGGGCTAGATAGGATGGAGGGAAAATACAGAATTAATCATTTTAGTGGTGGTTAGCAGAATGGATTAAAAACTGGAATCCTACAACATGTTATTTTCAACAAACACATTTGAAGCAGAGAGATACAGAGTTTAAAATTAAAAGGCTGGAGCAGACTGTATTACACTTCAGCTGATGTTTACAAAAAAGCAAATGTAGCAATGTTATTCTCAGACAAAGCAAGAACAAAAATGGATCTAATCAAAAGGGATAAGGAAGGAAATTAAAAAGTACCATGAAAATCAATAATAAACATGTATGCATCAAATGTCATAGTATCCAGAATCTTAGAGGAAAAGCCAGATGGATAACAGAAGGACAAATAGAAAAACTATATCAGAATTAGACAAATGTAAGTACAAAATAAACAAAAAGGAAATTAAGAAGCTGAATGGAACCAAAGTTTCCCTTTTAGGATGATGAAAGTAATGAAGACAAAGATGAAGAACAAGAAAAAAGGAGTTAATTTGAAATAAAGAGGAAGTTTCACTACAAGGGAGGGTTCAACATTAACTTCACTAGATAACTCAACTCAAAAAGTTTTGGGGGAATGAGGAAAAGAATGATGAAGAAATCAAAACTGATTGGAGCAGCAAATGCCAAAACCAATAAGATATTCCTTATAAAAGGTTGGAGCAGTGGTTCTGAACCTCTGCTCCTTCCCTGTTTCATGTTCTTCATACTTCAGAACTTAGGTATCAAAATGAGTATCAAGTGTATTGCCAATAATTTTAATTTAACATAAGGGAGAGAGAGAAAGTGCCGGATGAGGCAGAAATGGCAACAAGAAGACCTTGTACCTAGTACTTGACTAAGAAGACTCATGTTCACATGGATTACCCAATAACATTCCTTTCCTAAGAGCGCTGGCTGGTACAGTTTTTCATCACTTTGTATCCTTTAAAAATTTTGGCATGATTATTTGTTTCCTATAGTTTAAGAGGTAAAATGATATACATGAATCTTTTTAAAAGTCCAATAGGTATAATAGATGACAGGATGATTTAATCTCATCCTGATAAAGGATAGTAACTAATTTTTTTTAATTGTAAAGGATATTTTTTTAGCTAAAATGTTTCTGTAGCACAACCTGATCTAGCATTCCTAAAATTCTTGTATCTTTCCATTATACTTTGATAGGAAAACCTGTCTTTTTTGTTGTTTTAACAGAAGTGGTTTGAGATTCAATTTACACTTGCTCCTGGTCTTCTACCTTTTTATACACTAGATGGACAGATTTGCAATCTATTTTTTTGAGAGGACACAATTTAGCAATCTCCCCATTCCTTCCCTGCCAACCTTCATAACAATCCATTGCATCCATATCAATATGGAAGGAACTGGCCTTACAAAGACTACTCAAATAGTCACCATTATTATACATTGTTGATTACATTTTCTGATGTACCTAGTCAACAGGTGGAGCTTTCTTTAGCAGAGTCAGTCTTCTCAAGAAAGTAACCCATGAATTTATTTGAAGAAATAAGTTGTGTTCTTCCTTCCCTTTGTGCTATTTTTAGTCCATCATTTTCTCTTTTTCACCTAATTATCTCCTAGAAAATACAAACTGTAATTATTTTCATGACTAGGAAAGGATTATATAATGCGATTTGATATAATTCCCAGACTTTGCTCAGCTTAATAAGATACTAGTGTCAGTAGAACCTGCTTTAAGACTTACCACTAAGGACAAATATGCTCTGATCTTCTGACACCAAAACATTTGATTTTTTTTCTAAAGTAGAGGATAAATCTAGTGTGTTTTTGGACCTGGTGACAGCTTAAATTTTAATCAAATAATTATCTATAGGCCCATCCAGAGGCAGAAAAACAAAACAAAACCACACAC